>NC_089855.1:1500000-1657500 GCF_036373705.1 Amia ocellicauda
ATGAGAGCATATGAACACAAGCCCCCCTTCTGAGCATAGATCTGCAAGAGGCGAATAGTCTTTAAGATGTCTATATATAGCATTGTAACTGAAGTATTTAGTAGCCAATCAAATGACAGTCTAATGTGCTCAGTCCTTTCATCTATAGATTTGTAATCTTCAGTTCAGACAGAACACTTCATTGAGAAGAACTAATAGAGAAGACAAACTCTAACAGAGTACAATGAACATAATATTATTTCTCCTTTCATTTTGCTCTAAAGCAGGTAAGGCTTAGTGTTGTTCACAGATCTGTATGACAGTCCTTAGAGAAACAACACATTTCAAAAACAGTAAAGCATTTAATAGCAAGAAACTACTTTTCATTAGTATATGTTTAATATCTGTTTGGAAAAACTAAAACTAAATCTGTAAAATAAATTATAATCAATAAGATGTTTTGGATATATATATATATATATATATATATACACTCACCTAAAGGATTATTAGGAACACCTGTTCAATTTCTCATTAATGCAATTATCTAACCAACCAATCACATGGCAGTTGCTTCAATGCATTTAGGGGTGTGGTCCTGGTCAAGACAATCTCCTGAACTCCAAACTGAATGTCTGAATGGGAAAGTAAGGTGATTTAAGCAAATTTGAGCGTGGCATGGTTGTTGGTGCCAGACGGGCCGGTCTGAGTATTTCACAATCTGCTCAGTTACTGGGATTTTCACGCACAACCATATCTAGGGTTTACAAAGAATGGTGTGAAAAGGGAAAAACATCCAGTATGCGGCAGTCCTGTGGGCGAAAATGCCTTGTTGATGCTAGAGGTCAGAGGAGAATGGGCCGACTGATTCAAGCTGATAGAAGAGCAACTTTGACTGAAATAACCACTCGTTACAACCGAGGTATGCAGCAAAGCATTTGTGAAGCCACAACACGTACAACCTTGAGGCGGATGGGCTACAACAGCAGAGGACCCCACCGGGTACCACTCATCTCCACTACAAATAGGAAAAAGAGGCTACAATTTGCACAAGCTCACCAAAATTGGACAGTTGAAGACTGGAAAAATGTTGCCTGGTCTGATGAGTCTCGATTTCTGTTGAGACATTCAGATGGTAGAGTCAGAATTTGGCGTAAACAGAATGAGAACATGGATCCATCATGCCTTGTTACCACTGTGCAGGCTGGTGGTGGTGGTGTAATGGTGTGGGGGATGTTTTCTTGGCACACTTTAGGCCCCTTAGTGCCAATTGGGCATCGTTTAAATGCCACGGCCTACCTGAGCATTGTTTCTGACCATGTCCATCCCTTTATGACCACCATGTACCCATCCTCTGATGGCTACTTCCAGCAGGATAATGCACCATGTCACAAAAGTCGAATCATTTCAAATTGGTTTCTTGAACATGACAATGAGTTCACTGTACTAAACTGGCCCCCACAGTCACCAGATCTCAACCCAATAGAGCATCTTTGGGATGTGGTGGAACGGGAGCTTCGTGCCCTGGATGTGCATCCCACAAATCTCCATCAACTGCAAGATGCTATCCTATCAATATGGGCCAACATTTCTAAAGAATGCTTTCAGCACCTTGTTGAATCAATGCCACGTAGAATTAAGGCAGTTCTGAAGGTGAAAGGGGGTCAAACACAGTATTAGTTTGGTGTTCCTAATAATCCTTTAGGTAAGTGTATATATATATATATATAAAACTGGCATTTATCTACTCTTACAATATTTTCTTTCAGTTGCTTTGTTTATTGATACTCGTTAAGATGCAGTATTTGAGAGCAGAAGGTCGTGTTCAGATGGAGTTGTATGTCGTCCTCCCTGCCCGACTCCCTGTGTTTTCCAGGTCTGCTTCTCTGTCAGATGTTTGCTCAATTCCCTTCTTCGGTGACAGTGGAGCTCGGAGGTTCAGTTAACCTGAGCTGCAGCGTTTCCAAGAGTTACTCAAGCAATGCCTTGGTCTGGATCAAGCAACCATCTGGAGAACCTGTAAAATCCATAGTTTCATTTAAAAATAATGCAACTTCATTTCATGGAGGGTTTGACAACAACAAGCGCCGTGCAATAGATAGAAGAGGTGATTCTTTTAATCTCAAGATTTCCAACATTGAACCGTCAGACGTTGCCAGATACTACTGTGGAGCAATCAGGGACACATCAGTGAGATTCAGATCTGGAACTTCAATACGACTGAAAGGTAAGTACAGCAATTCACTACTACTGGTTTTCAACTGAATTAAAGTGATACTATTTAGGCGGCATCATCTCTAAAAGGCCATCCGCTCACAATGTCATAAAGAAAGGTATTACAGGATTGTCCAAATATTCTCCCTAAAAATGCATTGTTTGTGTTTGGCTGTGTGTCACTAGATGCAGCGCTGGAGGGAGATTGAGTTGCCTGCTGCAGTACAGATCTCTCACCCGTGTGTTTCTGTCAAAAAGACTAGGATCTAATTTCACAATTCATAAATACATGCAAAGAACAATACTCAAAGCTGCAGTGCTCCTCATGATGCAAAAACTAATGTATTGAGTAATATAATAATAATAATAATAATAATAATAATAATAATAATAATAATAATAATAATTTACAGTATTTAATAAATATATAAAGTAAATGCGTTATAGATATTCTTTATAAAGGCCACAATAACATAATATGCAAATGAGCTCCATGTCTTAAAATAATTAATAATACAAATAACTAAACAAAAACAAGATACAAATATATTTTAAGTGGCAGAAAGAGCTGACAAAGCCAGAAAAGATGAGACATGTTTAGGTAAGTTTATATAGGAATTCTGTTTATAAACAGAATTTGGGCAAATAATTTAGAAAACACATACATCAAGATGTAAAGATTCAGATTACTTTATATAACACAATCTCAACTGTATATTAACCCTTACATTACTGATCAAGGCTGCAATGTGTTACTGTAAACCATATTGTCACTCTCTCAGGCTCAGGGTCCTTCAGCAGGAGAGTGGAGCAGCAGCCGGCGTCTGTCCCCATCCAGCCAGGAGACAGTGTGACTCTGCAGTGTACAATACACACTGAGACCTGTGCAGGAGAGCACAGTGTTCATTGGTTCAGGCATGGCTCAGGAGAAGCCCTTCCAGGACTCATTTACACCCATGGGAACAGGAGTGATCCGTGTGAGAGCAGCTCTGAGCCTGGGCTTCCTGCACAGGGCTGTGTCTATGAGCTCCCCAAGAGGAACCTCCGCTCCTCTGACGCTGGGACTTACTACTGTGCTGTGGCCAAATGTGGGCAGATCCTGTTTGGCAACGGGACACGGCTGGACATTGCAGGTAAAAAAATATATTATTATGTTAATAATACCTGTGCATATCTTGATCAGAGGGGAGATGGAAAACTCTATATTAGTACTATATGTAAAAATATATTAACAAACAAATAATAATACACATAATCTTAATTAGAACTTTCTTAAATTCCCTACCAATGCTGCAACTAATAAACGTGAATAAAACCTGCTTCATGTCTGCACTGTGTCAGTCGCTTTGATTAATCTGGGTATAGAAATGAAATCAGAACCCAAACGTTGAACTGCTTCTTTCCAAGACCTGCTTAGCCATGTGTTTCTGTCATTTTCTTAACTATCACAATCTTCTTCTTGGTCACCAACATTTCATAAGGTAAAATTGTTTAGTCAACTATGACCTTATAAACGAGTGGAATTAGTGATTCATGTCTTTGTTTAAACAGAATACTACCAGGCAATTAACACTGGACAAGGCACACATAAGCACTACTACACACTGTGTAGCTTACTGGTGACGTGTGTGTTAAGTATGTAACTGAAGCTTCATTGAGTTCATGCTGACAATAACGGGGCAATTGTCCTCTGGAGCTGTAGAGCCCTGTGCCCACAGATCAGTGTGCTGCTATGGCTCTCCATCCTGAGGAGCGCAGGGTGCAGCTCTGAGTGATGATCATTTCCACAGCAGTGACTGCATCGCTGTCTCATCCGGTGAGCGGCCGGGCACTGGGGCACAGCTGGGGCAGCCCTGTGCCGCCCAGCTGAGTGTGCTGGCGTAGCTCTCCGTGGCGAGGACGGCAGGGCTGCTGCTCTGTGTGGCCCTGCTGGCTGTGATCAACTGCAGAGGACCTGAGCGCTGAGGGCTGATCTGATCTGGGACCCGGAGGAAATACAGGGGCCCCGAACACCATGGGCCGAGCAGAGCCACTGGACCTGCACCTGCACACGCATCCCTCTTCTGTTACATTGACATATACTGTTCAGACACTTGTCTTTTAAATGTATATATATCATATATAATGAGTAAAGCTGGAGGTATTTTTATTTGAGGTCGAAATGGTTTCCTGTATTGCAGGCTTTGTCTTATTCTTTTTACACTTAAAATGAACCATTGAAAACAAACTCCTGACACTGTGTGACTGGCACTGCGCTGCCTGTGTGAATGAGGAGATGAGTGCTGGAGTCAGTCCGTCAGTCCTGGGACCCAGGCTGGGTGAGTCACAGTGCTCTGGGCTGAGGAGAAAGGGAGGACGAGCCTTCTTCACCTCTGTGCACAACATGTCCAACCACACAGCCTGCACTCTGCCCTGAAGCCCTGCAGACTCTGCTCCTTCCTCACACCCCGGGCTGTGGCGCTGTGTGGCTCACATCTCCTCACTGCAGAGTCCAGGCCGCACAGTGAGAACGCACTCTGCTCTCATGAGCCGCAGGATTGGTCTCAGTGTCATTGCACTGGCATTTTATAAAGTCTGCTTCTTCCTTTAATGACATGATACTGAAATGAATAAGAGTGTCATTGTTAGTGTTTTACACTGACGTTAGTCCACTATAGTCAGTGTGTGAGAGAGTGTGTGACACAGACCCAGAGCCGCGTTACTTCCTGTGTCTGTACTGAGAGCGTGAAGGACTTGAGCTGCATGATGTGAGCAGCTCCAGTGTAACATTTTCCTTTAACACATTTTAACCTCTTTCTCTTCAAAGACACTCATGTGATGTTTTTAACTGACAGCTGTAGCAACACAGGCCCTCATTTCCTTCATGACATGTTATTAGTGCTGCGTTATTTATTTGTACTGTATTGTTGATGAACATGGATGACAAACCTCAGCAGCAGACTCAGTGCTTCAGAATGACTGTCTTCAGGTCACACAGTGTCACTCTTTATTGTGTTTATAGGTGCAGGACAGTGAATATGAACATATTTGTATTGATAGTTAATATTTATTATAAATAGCACACGCAGTGGGGCAGTACTAAGAAGGTGAACAGTTGTAAATGTCCACACATTTAGGAACACACTGTGGCCACTTATTACAAGTTCATTATCATTAAGATAAAAAATAGTTAATTGACTGTGTCTGATGCAGGAGCTGGTCTGGCCGGCCTGTCTCACAGTCACTGCAGGGTTTAACCCCCAGGGCGCTCAGTCCCATTGCTGAGCTCTGACATCAGCATACAGCACATGTGGGTCCGTCTCTCGCCTCCTTCTCCCAGGATGCACTGCTCTGTTGGCAGTGAACTTCAGGGCAGCGTAATTCACCAGCTCTGTGTCCTGATTCTGTGGACAAAATATGTGAGATTGAAGCACATTTCAAAAGAATTTCAATACACACCAGGTATCTGTGAAATGAAATGTATGAAGTACTGTGGATTGAAATTAAAAGGGCCAAATTTACTCAGTAACTGACAGACTACAGCAAGTGTTAAATCAGCAAAATAACAGCACTGGAAAGTGGTAAACTATGTTGCCGATTCAACACTTGCCGTTATTTATGCCACTTAAAACATTTCTTCCCAGTCGAGTCTCATGCTGAAAAGAGAGGCGAGTGATGGGTAATTTGCCACAGGTGTAATGGACGTTGATCATGAAAGTGTCATTAGAAGAGAGGAGCTGTGAGCACGGTGCACAGATTGAGGCTCCACTCAGAGATGAGGCATGTGAGGCGGGTATCACATGACATGAAGGATATATAGGCGGTGGATTCACTTTTAAAGCCTTTACTCAAAGTATTGGAGATGACAGATACAAAAAGTGTTTCCTCTCTCTCTCTCTCTCTCTCTCTCTCTCTCTCTCTCTCTCTCTCTCTCTCTCTCTCCCCCCCACCCCCCCTTCACAAAATCTCAAGGACAACTGTACTGATACTGGTACATTTAACAATACATATAATTTAAATTCACTAGTATATTTTTATATTAAGAATGTTATTACTATTATTATATACCTAGCTTTATAATTGTTATGTTTTTAATTTCTATTAACAAATTCAAAGGCTGTTCTTACACCTGATGGACGAGTGATCACTGGAAATATTATGGCTATGGATGATGCCCCTTGTCATACTGCCTTAGTTCCTTTATTACGTAAATGACAATGCCACTTTTTTAAAAAATATACACTTTTGTAATGCATACAAAATAGAAAAATCAGTTTATGTATAAATACTCTGCAAGTCATGTTTTTTGTTGAATGTCCAATTGTGCAAGTAAACTGGTATCTTAAATCTGTTAATTATAATTAACAGATTAACAGTAAATTAAATTAACAGATTAACATTCTATTAAGTAATTACTTAATTGAATGGAACTGCTTTGATTTTGGATTCTTAAACCAACTGTGAGTAAGTCTTCCTAAAAGCGTGAATTGTGCAGCTAAAAGTTTGGATTAAAAATCTTTAAGTGTGTATTATGTAGCTAAAGGCTCAGATTATGTAGCTAAAAGTGTGGATTATGTCATCAATGCATCTGTCCACACTCCCCCTCGTAATCAGCGAAGCCACTCAGCCTCTTTAGTTTGTGAATTCGTAAATATAATCAACTGAAAGATCAAAGGAATAGAAATGTTTAATCAGAAAATATACAATGAAAGACAGCCGGAGACAATTGCATATTGAAATGGACCCTGAACAATATGACAATATCAACTGTCAGTTTTCAGCTTGCAGTGACAGAAGCAGCGCAGCATTGACACTGTAGTAGCACAGCTGCGGGGTTTACCTGGTGACTGGTGCGGGTCTTTACTGCATCAGGAGAGGACTGTGGATCTCCTGAGAGGAAGAGGAAGGACAGAGAACAGGTTTCAGGGCTTTTACACATGCATCCCGCTTTGTAATTCCTCTCCAGTCGCCTTTAGTTCCATAAGGACCGAATTAAAAACGCGATAAAGAAGTGTGCGAGCACTTCATTACAGAACTTAGAGTCCTGTTTAGCCGGAGTTAACATACGAAAAAGTTAAGAAGTCACAACTGAAATGATCTGCTCTTTATGGGTTAGCTCAGTGTGTTAAGCTCTTATCTGATCATTTTGCCGAAGTAGAAAATAAATTGAAACTTGTAAGCGATGAGAAATCTGCCCTGCTTTTACAAAATGCAGAGTTGAAACTTCAGATGCAGACAGTGAGCAATAATGCTGTGATCGCAGCTGCTGCCTGTTTCGATAAAGAACAGCACAGATCTGACAATGAGAGTCTGAGAAAAGAGAATCGCACTTTACAGCAAAAGTTCAATGATTGCCAGGCAGCTCTCAGACACACTGCGACCAAAGTTTCCCAAAGTAATCACACCACATGTAAACAGCTAGTAATGCGCTTAAAAACCAAACTAGGCATGAAAACTGCTATCATTGCAGCTGTCGGAGGTCCGTGTCCTGAACTTGACTCTGATAATGATGAATATTGGGAAGAGCTAGAGAGAGAGGCGTGGGACTGTGAATTCAATCTTGAATCTTAGAGTTAATAAGCGAAGCTTGTGGCTGGAATGCAGCAGATTGGGGAAGTTCATTTTATTCTGCAACACAGAGAAAAGGCGAACATGTAAGGGCATATGCCCTGAGAAAACGAGCTCTCTATTTGTTTCTGGATACAATTGAGGATGATATATATGACGAACAGTTTAAGAAATCCTTTTTACATGGATTACACCCTGATTTGAAAGCAATCCTGGGCATCTCAGCTGATGCAACCAAGGATTGGGAGGATTTGTTTCCTAAAATTTGCAGAGCACAGGAATTAGTGAAACAAGGAGCTTGGAAATGTGTTAAAATTGATATTAAGGGGAAAACTGAAAAATAATCCCGTGGAAAATTATTCCAGGTCGAGGGGCCTCATGTTTTCTTAAACACAGAGCCTGACTATGGGCGTTGTCCCCCTCATAATCCTCACTGGGAAAAGAAACACAACTCTGGTTACAAGCGTAACAGGGGCAGACGTGACCGTGCTGGAGATCAGACTCACACTGACCCCAAGTCAAACAGACAGGCCGGGACACCCCGAGGGGCGGTGCCTAACGTGACTCCTCCCACCTATGATGAGTCAAAGGCAGCACCGACTCCTCCTCAGTACTCAACTCCTTCCCTGTATCCGCAGAAAGAGCTACAGCTCCTGCGTCAGGAAGTGCAACAACTGCACACTGATCTCATAGGGAAAGCAGCCCATGCACAGCACGCATAGGGGTGCGTGGCCTCCCTGAAGGTACAAACGAAGCTCTACCGGGACAGATGGAATAGGCCGATCTTAAGAGCAGCTGTTGACGGAGGCCCACAGCAATGCATGCTCTTAGACACTGGTGCTTCTGTGTCTCCATGCTCAATCTCCACACACACACACACACACACACACACACACATTATCTACAGGTATTACAGCTAATGTATCTGGGTTTAAGGGAGACATGACTACTGCTATGAAGGGTATAAAATGTAATTTGAAAATAGGTGATTATCAAACAACTTGGTCTCCTATATTAATGCCTTTACCTGAGGGTCAGTCAATTATTGGTTCGGATGTCTTGAGAAGAGAAGGTGTAATACTTGATTACACTAATAATCAGATTTGGTTTAACAGAGGCAGAAATGTTGTGTACACTGTTAGTGATTCACATGCAGTATGTACTATTAAGTCACCAGGTGAATTACCGCTTCCATTCAATGGAAATTATGCATTGAGGCAAATAATAGCGAAATACTCTGATGTGTTTGCCAGGCATAAGCATGACTGTGGTAATGTGGGTCATGAGGAAGATATCAATGGTCCTCCTCATGAATTTCAAAAACAATATGGGATATCCACTGAAAGTTACGAATCTGTTGCAACTGTTATTAGTTCTCTGTTACAGAAAGGAGTCATAACACATGGTACTTCTACAATGAACTCTCATATTTGGCCTGTGCGGAAGCCAGACGGATCCTGGAGACTGACTGTGGACTACAGGCGACTCAACACTGTGACACCTACCTGTGCACCGATTGGAAGAGACACTGCCACTCTACTGTCCCGTGTCCCAACTGACAGTAAGGTCTTCACAATGCTGGATATTTCCAGTGGTTTCTGGAGCGTTCCACTTGCTCAAAATTGCCAATACAAATTTGCCTTCACTTTTGACAATCAGCAATACACAGGGACTCGCTTACCGCAAGGTTTGCATAATTCTCCAACCATTTTTCACAAGCGGATGGCTGAGGCTATAAAAGGTTTTTCCAGACCTGAGTGCCTTGTCCAATACATAGATGATCTACTGCTTGCTACAACTACAGAAGAAGAACATCTTCAGCTCTTTAATGAACGCTTAAATCTCCTTTTCGAAACAGGTTTGAAAATCAACCCAAAGAAAGTGCAATTGTTTCGAGACTCTGTTTCATATCTAGGTGTTACTCTCACTCCAGAGGGGAAATCACCTGACAATGCCAAGGTTCAGCTAATCACAAAGTTGCCTTTGCCTGTCACTAAAACTGCATTGCGTTCTTTCCTAGGTTTGATGGGATACCAAAGAGACTTTATTCCAGAGTTTGCTACTTTTGCAAAACCACTATACGAACTTTTGCAAAAAGAGGCGAAAAGATTTCTACAGTACTGAAACTTGGACAGAGAACCACACTAAAGCCATTGAACAGTTAAAACAAGCATTGGTGCAAGCTACTGTGCTGCTAACTCCAAACCCTACACTACCTTTTCACCTAGAGGTGGGCTCCTCCAAAGAAGAACGCCACGGTGTGCTGAAACCAGTAGCCTTCGCTTCCCAGTGTCTTCAGGGTGTTGAGAGACAGTATGATACGTGCACTAGACACTTGTTAATTACTTTTTGGGCAGTGAAACATTTCACTTATATTACAGGACTGAACAAAGTTGTGCTGCACACACCGCATACTCCACTGAACTTGTTATTGACGCCCACAGATACTTTAGTTTCATCACAGAGACTTTCGCATTGGACTTTGTTAATGTTGCAACGTGCGGGTGATTCTGACAAGGTCCTCATGGTAAACATTCCACAATCTGAATACCCTGTAGTCTGTGTTCCCTCACAATTAGCTCCAGATATTTTTGACCTATTTCACAACTCACCAGTAGGAGGTCATTTTTCTGTAGAAAAGACACTAGAGAAGATTACACAGTACTACTGGTGGCTGACGATGAAAGCTGAAATGACCACTGCATGTAACCACTGTCTTGTCTGCTTACAGGTGAATCCTGCACCTTTCACACACAAATCCAAACTCAGAATATCAACTCCGCCGGAAGGTCCTTAAGCCAAAACATCTAGCAATGTTTCTAAGCTGGAGGAAGGAAGATCTCGACACATTCTGAATGTGTGATTCAAAGGATAGATTATGATCACAGATGACTCCCAGGTTTCGTGCCATCTCCTTAGGGGAGAAATTAAACTTATCATTACTCAGTTTTGTCAGTGCATGATGAACAGTTCGATTTTTGTCCCCTAAAATGAGGACTTCTGTTTTGTCAGAATTGAGCATAAGAATTTTTTTTGTCATCCATGTTTTAATCTCAGACAGACAGCACATTAGTTTTTCTAGGTCTATGGTATTGTTAGGATTTACTGACAGATATAATTGTGTGTCGTCTACGTAACTGTGAAAGTTAATATTATGTCGTTGAATGATATCACCTAGAGGGAGCATGTACAATGAAAAAAGTATAGGTCCGAGGACTGAGCCCTGTGGGACTCCGTACTTAACCTCAGTTAAATTTGAGTGATTCTCGTTAATCTGTACATATTGGAGTCTGTTTGACAGATATGATTTAAACCATGACAGCACATTGCGAGATAGGCCAATATGGTTTTCTAAGTGGTGTAAGTAGTAATATAGGGCATTTTTCCGAAAGGGGGGGCTGCGGGGGATTTGAACTTTGACCTGAACTTGAGTTGAACTCAGGGGGAAGGGGCTTCCGGGGGGGGGTTAAGGGGGATTTGACCTTTTGACCTTGAACTTGAGTTGAACTCGGGGGGGGGGGGGGGGGGGGCTTCCGCGTCACAGAATAATTACCATATTGATGGGTTCCGAAGGAATGTGCAGGGTGGTGGGGGTCTTCAACTGTTTTTCAAACCCTCCAAAAGATTTGTCTTTAAGCCAGACTGAATCTTTAGTAAAATAGCTATTTTTCTCTTTACACGTGTGGAGTGATTCTGGGTCTTCAGCATGTCCGACTGTATCTACGAGAAAACACCCGAGAGGAAAACCCGGGCTAGGGTTCCTTCACGATATTATGTGAGACTCGACTGAATCTGGGTTCTGGAGGATGATGAGACAAGGCGTGGATACCGTTTTAAAATGGACAAGGGATATGTCGGTCTGGAGCTTTTTGAGTTAAGAGCTGATGAGGAGATGTCTACACCTTTTGTAACCAGAATTGAGTACGCTTACGAGGATTGGATGCATGTAAAGGACTGGACAAGGGAAGGGGATGTGGATAAAGAGTTAGAGGCGTTGAAACAGCGGAATAGAGATCGTGAAACTGCACCGCTGCCTCTGATGTTTGAAAGTCACGACTGGGAAAGCGCTCTATCTGTGAATCATAGTAGAACTGTAATGACTCTAACTATGACAGGGTACAACAGTATAGTGTTTAGGAAAACATGCTATGCCAAACAAATTAGCTTTTTTTACGATGCTGAACCTATTTTTATGGATCCTGAGGATGAAAATGATTTCTACACCCAGGATTGGTCGAAAATGAAAACGGTCATAAAATAAATTAATGAGGGTTTTGAGGTCTTGAGGAAATATGTAGATTTTGACTCTGTTAAAAAGAGACTTTATTTCAACAGCGAGGACGGGCAAAAATGTGGCGGGGGTTGGTTGCATGCTGCCAAAGACATCGACAAGGACTTTGTCGACATTACCCACACACCCCCACCCGTCTAACTGTGATGTAATACATGGCGTAGTAAAAATATTGTATAAAAGTAGCCACCCCCCTTGCTCTTGGTTTAGATAAAAAGAGCATGTCTGTTACGAGACTCTACAGCCCTCTTACTAACGAGGACCTCCCTTGGTCCTACAATCCTGACATTTTATACCAGCCTGAGTGCTCTTACCGCGGCTACCCACCACTACCTCAAGATGAAACAGCCCGCTGTTCAATGGAAGTAACGACTAACACCACCGACTCCCCGGCTCAAGAGACCCCAAACATCGCTGCTTTTGCGGCGGCGTCTCAGGAGAGCTGTACTATGGCTCTAGAAACACCTCAACCAGCGCTGAGCGAACCAATGATCATCAAACCTGCCAGGGGGCGTGACGAAGGCGACGGTTTTAGACCAGAGGTCCTCGCTGAATTAAGTAGAATTATTAAGAACACCCTGGTGTATATACTGAATGCTCTCATCGATCGAGCCCTGAAAGAAGTCTGCCTGGGGTGTGAAGTGAATCATCCTAGCCAGATGAGACACAGCTGTCTGTTTGAACCAGAAACATATTATTTCCATCTCTATTTCAAGGATATTTACAAAAAACTGAACAAATCTTGGTTGAAACCAGCGCTAGTCAAAGCATTATCTTATCATCATCTGCATGTGTGTCCCGTGCAGATCCAGAAAATTATAGATGAAATTTTGTTGGAGCTGAAAAAGGAGCCGTACATCAGAGAGAAACTCAACCAGCTATTCGACGAGGTGGATGAGAGCAGCAGAAAAACCTCCGGCAAGCTGAAGGAATATTTCTTCCGTAAAGAAAGTAAAGCAGAGTACAAGGAGAAGGAATTTGATCTGTACGAAACCGACTCAGAGGCTGAAAGCAACTGAAAGCACCTGAAGATGGGGAATGTTCTGGATTGTTTCTGTAACCGCGACAAATCTGAGGGCCCTATTGTACAAAGTATTGGAAAAGAAAGTGGCCGACGAGCGCCTTTTCTCTACAGCTTTGACTGTCGACGATGCTCAACTTTCAAACCTGGAGCATTTAATGGATGATGTTAAAAAGCCTGGGGGTATGAAAACTGGGCGGCTATGATCGCTGTTGCAAGGAACGATGTTAGACCATTTCATCAACATTTATATAATCTTTTACAAGTCATGTTTAATGAACGGTTGTTTATTTTTAAAATAGAACATATTATTGTTTTATACATGTATGTAATCGATGTGTGTACTTATAAAATAAAAGCTGATGTAGTAGTGGATATAGAGCAAGTAACCTGTCAGTTGATATCTTTTTGTTTAAATAATGGGAAAAATTGCTGTATGTGTTATACTTTTCTCAATTGCTTATAAATGGGTTTGTACTCTGAAAATGAATAAAAGAGCCATTTTCTAAATACTTTGGTCATTGTTTTTGTGTGCTCTTACAGAATGTCTCAACAAGCTCCTAGGATGAAGGATTTGTACTACAACCCCGCCAAAGTAGGGAGTTTGGGGGGTCGGAAGGGATTCCGGAGAGGGCTGTCAGAGCAGGGTATTAAGGCAGATAAGATAAGTGTGGCCGAGTGGTTGTCTGCGCAAGATGCTTACACCCTACATAAAACGGCTAGAATTAACTTTAAAAGAAATCGTGTGTATGTTTCAGACATAGATTCACAATGGCAGGTGGATCTAGTGGATATGTCAAATTTACCAAACATAATAAAGGGCACACATTCATGTTGAAGTGTATAGACATATCATCAAAATATGCGTGGGTGCGAGTGTTGAGGAATAAAACCGGCGATGTTGTTACGCAGGCCTTTAAAGATATACTCTTGCAGGGGCGCTGTCCTAAAAAAACTACAGTCTGATAAAGGTAAAGAGTTTCTCAATAGAGAATTCCAGAATCTTTTGAAAAGACACAAAATACATAATTTCACCACAGGAAACGAGCTTAAGGCCTTGATTGTGGAGAGATTTAACAGAACTATAAAGACAAAAATGTGGAGATACTTCACAGCTAACAATACTCGAACGTATCTCGATAGAGTTCAAGAGTTTGTGAATGCTTACAACCACAGTTATCATAGAAGTATTAAAATGAGACCTGTATAGGTGGATAAGAGTAATTCTTTTAAGGTCTTTAAAAATGTCTATGGTCCGTTTAAAGCCTCAAAGAAACAGGTTTACAAGTTCAAAGTAGGAGATGTTGTAAGAGTTTCAAAGCTACGGAGACCCTTTGTAAAGGGTTATGAGCAAACTTTTTCGGATGAATATTTCACCATTACCGAACGTGTGCCTCGAACCCCGCCGGTGTACAGGTTAAAGACTACGACGGGGAGTCTATAGAAGGTACTTTTTATGAGGAGGAGTTACAAAATATTGTAGTGGGGAATGATAGCGTATTCAGAGTAGAAAAGATTTTAGGGAAAAAAACTGAAAACAGGAAAAAATATGTGTTGGTAAAATGGGCGGGGTGGCCTGAAAAGTTCAATAGCTGGGTTTTGGCTAGTGCGGTGCGGGATATACGGCCAGTATACAAGTGAAAGCTCATGGGGGATCTTTCATTATGGGTCATGAAGATGGAAGAGGGAGGATTCTATGTGACGCTGCCTAGTAACGCGTCCCTCGACATTTATCCTAACAACACCATTTTTAGTTTTACGGTCAAATTTGTAAAACCTATAGAACTGCGGGGGCCCTGGGAGGTGGGGTTGTCGGAAATACAGTACCCCCACACTTGGGCTGTAGTAGAAGACTCGGTCTTTTCAATTTTGGACGTCGGAGTTAAAAAACAGTGGACTTTCACATTACAAGACGGTTATTATGAAAATATTGAAAAATTATTAGAAGAGATGAACAAACAGATCTCTGGAGGGAAACAACCTGTCAGATTACATTACAGTTCGATTAAAAATAAAGTTTACATGGAGTCCGCATCTACGATAAGAATTAAAACCAGCGGTAACCTAGGCCGGATTTTAGGGTTTTACGCCAACAAGGAGGATGAATTTAAGGATATAATAGCTCCATACCCCGCGGATATCCGCGCAGGATTTTACACCCTTTATATCTACATGGACATAATTTCACACCAGAGGGTGGAGGATAGTTACATCCCCCTTTTAAGAAATGTACATATTAAGGGTAAAAACAATGATGTGGTCACAATTACTTATGACAAGCAACACTACGTACCTGTCTCCAAGACTCATTTTGACAATATTACGATTGAATTGAAATCGGATCAGAATATTGACATACCCTTCCGTTTTGGTAAGGTTATAAGCAAACTACATTTTCAACCTGTGAAACATTGTGACTATCATGAGGGGTTATGTCGATCCTAAAGACTATGTGAACTATTACAAAATGCAGGCCGGTAATGGTTTGCCAGGGTTCGCTGGGGCTAATGTGATGTATGGGAGCGGAATAGGTGGACTCTTTCGAGGACTTTTCAGGATGGCTATGCCTCTTCTCAGGAGAGGTTTTGATATAGCGAAACCGCATCTTAAATTAGCTGCCAAACACATCGTAAGCGATGTGATCAGCAGCGCTATGGCCAGATCCAACAACAACGATAATCAGGAGGGTTCGGGTCTAATGGTCTAATGGAATTTTTCATAGCCGGTAATGGTGAAGACTATTTAGATTTGAATAATACCCTTATTTTACTCACTTGTAAAATTGTGACTGAAGAAGGACAGGCTATCGAGAGGGAGGCCAAAGTGGGGGTTATCAACTACCCGGTGGCCACCATCTTCTTGCAAGTGGATGTAACCCTAGGGGATAGACTGATAAGTCAAAGCAGTAATACATACCCCTATAGAGCACTGATGGAGTGTATACTTAATTATAGCGAGGAGACTCTAAACAAACAGTTCAGCCCCGGGCTGTTTGCCAAAGACACACCGGCCGCCATGGATGTCAAGGATCCAGGTGGCACCAACGCGGGTCTGAAAAAAAGAGCAACATTTTCTACAGCAAGTAAAACAATTGAGCTTTTTGGTCATGTTCATTCAGACATATTTTTTCAAGAGAAACTGATGCTCAACGGGGTTGATATTAAGATAAAAATGATTCGGAACAAAAATGAATTTTGTCTGATGAGCGATGATGATGAAAAATATAAACTCATTATTTTATCGGCCTCTCTGTTTGTTAAAAAGGTGTCTGTTTCACCGGCTGTTAAACTAGGCCACGCTCAGGCTCTAATGACCACTAATGCCAAGTACCCCATTGAAAGAGTCTATATGAAAGTGCACAGCATCGCGACAGGAACTCGCGTTATGAATCAGGAAAACCTCTTCCTCGGACAGCTCCCAAAACATGTCATTATTGGGCTGGTGGATAATGACGCATTTACAGGGTCATATACAAAGAATCCATTTAATTTTAAACATTATAATGCAGAATTTATAGCTTTGTACGTTGATGGCACGCAGGTCCCCGCCAAACCTTTTCAACCCGATTTTGAAAATGGTTGCGCGGTCCGTGAATATTACAGTCTAGTTCTCACTACAGGGAGACATCTGAAGGACCAGCCTCTGCTGATAAACCGCACTGAATACATCAAGGGCTACACTTTGTATGCCTTCAACCTAACCCCCGATGAAGAATGCGGGCAACATTTCTCCCTGGTGAAACAGGAAACATGAGACTGGAAATATGTTTTAAGCAACCCCTAGCCGGTACTGTAAATATGGTTGTGTACGCCGTGTTTGACAATATTTTAGAAGTGAATCAGAGAAGGAATGTGCTCTATGATTATTATTAACCATGAACACCAGAGAGCTCACGGCTGTCATGAACCTACACTAAGAAGCTGTTTCACGGAGTCTATGCCTGTGATCAGTTACCTGAATTGAAGCTAAAGAACTTACCCGCCATGTTTATAATTAACACTCACCCTGAAACCATGCCTGGAGAGCACTGGCTGGCTATTTATTTGATGGAAGATCATCGCGGCGAATTTTTTGATTTTTACGGAAACCCTCCAGATTTTATTCATTTTCCAGCTACGTTCAACGACTTTTTAATAAACAATTGTAAAGAACCGGTTTATAACTGTCGCCAAATGCAAAGTCTACAGACTACAACCTGCGGTCAACACTGTGTGTTTTTCTTATATCATAGAGCTAAAGGTCTCCCCTACACAAATGTTATGATGCTGTATGGCCCTGATTTAGGAAAAAACGATAAAACTGTGTCCTGGTTAGTTCAAACATTGTGTCCTAATAATAACTATGTTAAATACCTAACATGTATACAGAATGTCTGTTCTTGTAAAGATTTTAAAAAATGTCATGCATGTTAAAGAAAAGAAAAGCTTTAATACAAAAGCATTTTTATTTGACATAATCCGATATAATCATTACATTATAAAATGTTTAAAAAAAACATTACAGAATAAGAATATATCATGTTTTAAAAATGGTGTAATACATGTCAAAATATGGATATACAACGTAATAAAAGTATCAAACGTTACATACAAAGACTTTGCTTTTCCCCTTTCCAACTGCAAGTATACATTTATACCGTTAATAAGGTGTCCATCTATGTTTTGATGCAGGTTTCATTCTTTTCTTTCTGGCGGGGTGTTCAACCCAATCACTCTCACCGGCCTTATAGAGGCAGATTTTGTTACGGGTGGTGTGGTTAGGGATTGTTGATTGAGGCATGTTCAGACACGCCAAAGCTTGGAGGAAATCTCTCCACCCCGTAGGCCTCCTACTATCCAGAATCTTATTAGAACTCGTTACATTCTTGATCAGATCAAACATGTGCGATCCTTTAATCACCCGACCTTTAAAAATAAATTCACCTTGGTTATTCCAGGAGGTCACCCGAGGGGTGTTAAACATTTTATGTAGAATATATTTTGCATTTCTTTGACTTCTTACAGGCATGCTTTTCAATACATCTGATAAAACCACATCTGCCTCTACAGGGTGTTCTTCTTCTTCTGTTTCAATAACTGCACTACTTTCAGAAAGCTGCTCTTTCTCTGAAGGCAACATTAAAGTTAGAGTACTCTGGCTTTTTGCACCCTGTTTAACGATACTCAGATATCTCTGTAAGGCGGCTGTATAAAGCTGTACTTTTTCATTAGGGTTTAAATCGCATCGCGATAATATAGACTTCATTTCAGAGTCTAGATTATTTTCCACAGTCTGTCGGAGGGATTCTGGAGGCGGCAGGGTTTTTGTTAGTTTGTCAAGTTGTTCTTGAGGTACCAAAAACATTTTTGGGGTGTATTCCATCGCTACTATGCAGATCTGGAAGCTAGAAGGTTGGTTAAGAAAGGCAAGGCTATGTTCAAGAGGGGTCCGATAAAACCTTTCCAGGTTAATAGCCTTTCTCTTCTTTTTAACAGATAACTAGTGAGGATCTTTATAATAGACTTTTGTTGTTTTAGTTCATCCAGTTGAAAAGCTGTTAAAGGTATATTGCCCCGTAGAACGTTTAAGGCAATTTCACATAAAGTTTCTATCAGATCAGAAAGGGCGGCCAACAACACAGCTTTCCTCTGATGAGGATTACCCTCATATAATATATTTAAAAGCAGTAGGTTTCTTCTTATCCTAGCCGACATTCTATTTTTTATTTCTTCTCTTTAGCACGTAGACTACAGGCCAATCTGGGGGCAGCAAACCCGCTCTGAGTCGATAGTCTTCGGGAGTTTGCGCTTTTAAATCCACTAGCAAGTATCCGTAAGGGTTTTTAGTCGCGTCTTCGAACGATTCCAAAAAGAATTTAGATTGTCTGGGGTATATTTGCCGGGCCAAAGTGCTCACCTGCAGCTTATCTCTAGGATTTTTGAAAAGAATAATATAATTAGCATTTAAATTGATCGTTCGACTCTTTTTACCTTGAAAAAATAAATTTTGAACTAGATAGACGATGCTCAAATTTCTATGGTGTGTATATTTTGTAAAAGCTTTCTCCACTTCGCTATTGTCACTAGCCGTTTCCATGAGATCGTCTATCACTATTAAATTGCATTTGTCACTGGGTAACAAATCATCATCACAAAGCGATGCGGGGACACCTTCCACAAATTTAAGATTTTTAATTTTAACCATTAGCTCATCGTACAGAGGTTGCCAACATGAGTAACACCAAACTATGTTATCGAGAGTTTGTGTTATAGCCGCTGCAGAATTCTCTAAAAGCCTTTTAAGAAAAAAACTTTTACCAGAATTGGAAGGACCTGATATAATACATGAAAAGGGGTGTTGAAGTCTGTTATCGAATCCCCCGTCAATATCCATAGGGTAGCATATTATAGTCTGGCAAAATAACTGTTTTGTTGTACACTACCCGAAACCTTTTCTGTAGTGGCCTGTTTTCGAGAGTGTACACCTTATTATTTCAGACAATCTGATTTCCGGAAGTAATCACCTCTTGAGGTTGAATACCTTGATCTAGGCCTGCAACATAATTTTGAACCAAAGTCGTTAGAGACTTGATATTGATCAGTTTCTTGTTAGTGTGATTCAAAGTTATAACTTTCACCTTCATACAGCTCTTTCCTGAAGCTGTTTTATAAGCGTATGTCTTTGGACCCCCAGAAACAAACTCTACAATGTGATCTTGGGGGTCTAGCTCATTTGTTAACTCGCCCAGATAATCTCCAAGCGGCAGCATCCAATCACCCGGTCTGCTGACAAAGACTACAGAGTCCGTATCGTGATATAAAGTTCGCTCCTGCAGACGCTCCATTAAACTATACAATTCTAATCTAGCATAAGCTGTTGTAAAAACAGCTATAAAAACGTTAACATTCCCCGGCTTGGTCGGGAAATCTTGAGGTCGTCGCCACTGAACCTGAGCTACTCTGTCAGTTACAAAGCTAAAGTGTGACACATCATGCTCTTTGGAAAACAGAAATTGAAGAAACTGCGGCGGATCTTTTATCAAGGTAGTGTTTATTCTATTAGACCGCTCTCCAAATTTACCACACAGACTATTTAGAATCAGTTTTGATATCTGTCTCTTCGCTGGGTTTACAGTTATGTTGCTCGGATCCAACCTGATTCCCTCTTTTTCAAGATATTTCTGAATATAGCTCTCTTTACTGGTTTCATCAGTACACCATGAAGGGTAGCCGGAAGCCTCCTGCTTCCCTTTAAGGTGTGTCATGATGTAATCGACAAAAAGCGTGTCAGATTTTTCTGAGAAATTCCAGACCTCATACACTTTACCGACTCTGTATCCTTTCTCAAACATCAATTTTCCCGAAGATCTATAAGGCAAAACTGGCAAGAAAAGCCCCCTGGGTGGATACATCGTGACCTTGATTAAGCCAAAGTATTGCTGGAGATTCAGGAAAATCAAAGGTTTTCATAAACGTTCGTACACTACCGTCCTGTTTTTTCATAGCCGTCCACTCATGTTCCCACATCACTTTCACAGTTAAACCATAGGTGTTTTTTAGAGTCTCGATTCTTTGTAAGAAATCAAAGTGCATATCTCCACAGATTTGATGAGTGACAGGATTAAAAGTATTTGCGTCAAAGCACCGAGGACAACCGTGGTAAATACAACCGGCAAACTCATAAGCCGTACGAACCCCATTTGCCTCTGAAAAACCATCCAGAAAGTAGGGACCCATTCTAACCTCGCCATAATTCAAAGCGTGTCTGATCAAGATGCTATGATTGTCAGACATATATTCCAACCATTGGATGGAGGCCGTAGAAAAACTCTTTTGTCGGCATCTGTAATTGTCCGGCGTTGTAATGGCGATGGTGTTTTTCTGCAAGAAATTGGCTCGAAACATTTTCATACAGAGAGAAGCTATTGTCGTACACTGTAAAGGGTCAAGACCCGCTGTCTTAATGACTTCATGCCTGAACCTAACACATGATTCTTTAAGGATCAACACATCATTTCTACAATAGGCGGCCATGTCCTTTCTGAAATCAAAAATGCCATCCTTAACCATGTCATACCAGTTGAAGAAGTCCTGCCTTTTCCGAGTCATCATGGATTCAACCCCATAATAACTGGGTGCCGGGTAGGCGCCTCTATAATTCTGTGTTTTGACCGTGTTAAAAAAGTGGCAGAACCAGCCCTTTTCTCGCGTTTCAAACCCCAACGCTTTAGGTAAAGCGCTCAGTTTCATGGGTAAGAAGTTGAGCGAGTCTATGTAACGCTGGTTGAAATCATGGTCTGTGAAACACATTATTTTACACCCCTGCGCTATGATGTCAGGGGTTACACCACTTTCCACCAAATATTTCATCAATATATAAGAGTCATACCCCCTAGCATTATGAGCTATGAATGTGTAATCTCGATACTTTGGACAGCGTTATTTTTGAAAGAAACCCTCAACACATGACTCACCAGCCGCAGCCCACTCGCGATCCAACATGTCTATACAGTGAATATAATTCGCTATATGAACGCCTCCTTCCTGTACACTCAAAGTCATAAAAGACATACTTGTTATGTAGGGGTGCCGGTTTAACAGACTGTATGAAACATTGGTGTTCGGTCTCGGGTGTTAAGTCGGCGTTACAGAGATGACACCTCAGAGCGGCACACTTGTGGGGTTTATCCTCTTTATAGGTGTACTGTCTATAACACTGGAGACAGAATTTTGTTTTATCGCAAGGGCTGATGCTTTGACCCGTACCCCCTCTAGGTATTTTGTGTTCAGAAAAACAGAAAGCGGACCGACAGATCCTTAAACAATCCTTACACCGCACTGTGGGAGCTTCACCCTTTCGACATTGCGGATGGTAACACACATTACAGTACCCGGCGCATTGATGGTTCTTCCTATCGTTAAAACCCTTGTAGCAAAAATCACAGACGTACGTTCAACCCAGAAAAGCCTTCAAATTTCTAATACCGTAGTAATGATTTTCGTGAAGGAAAAGAAACAATGTGTGGGGGTTAAACTCTGAGTGAGTTTGAAATGTATCAAATACATCATTTATCTCACAACGGTACCAGACTATGATCTTAACACCCGCCACCTCCTCAAATTTGTGGTTATCTGAGAAAGTCACCATCTCCTGTTCCGATAGACCCGCTGCCTGATGCATTTGCAAAGCATCATGCAAAACCTGCTCTGCAACTATATTAGGTTTGAGCAGGCGTACTATACTATACGCAAAGCATGTTTTGTTATTTGTATTACCCTCATTAACTATTTGTCCGAGTTTCTTATAAATTATTTCACTTGACTTGACAATCTCCTACGAACACCACCCTCAGGGTTACGAACAACGTTAATGACCAAGACCAGACTTTCATCGGCCAGGATGGAGGCTTGACTCTGAAGCAGGTTTTCAATTTTAGATAGAAAAGCCTCAACATCTAACTCATCACCTCTCATTATGGTAAAAACACTGCTAAATAATGAATACGCTCTCAGCTCCAACTGCACCACATCCTGGGGTCTAACACGTTTGGTAATTCGATCAAGCATATTTTGTATAATATCATGCATTGTAACAAATATCTCTGCATAATTGTCGCTGTTGAATAATTCTGCAAAGCTAAATCTGTGAACAATTTCAAAATTACCAAAGTTTGGTCTGTCTACGTGCTCTACACCCCCATCATTATTATCAGCATCGATATTATGGCAATCCCCACCACCACCAGCATTTGATCTATGGTTACTACCCCGAACATCTTCAGCCTCTTTGTTGATATTTTGAACAGTGCTAAGCTCGCGACTAAACCCATTGTTAACACCTGCAGCTTCACTGTTCTGACCTCCGCCACAACCCCTTTGTTGTACATTGTTTAAAGCATGATGAAGACCTTCAAAAGTGTCAACACAATTGTCATTTACAACGTGGTTAGATGCATACTCAGGAACGTTTTCTGTTGGAGCAGGCCTAGTAATAAGTTGGGGTTGTTTTGTTAAATTGTTTGCGTTCGGAAGGGGTAGGTGATCTAAGGAATCACCCATTTGTAGCAAGTCAGAATTTACAGAGGGATACAAGTCTATAGCAGGCGCCGGTCGGTTGTTTATTTCAGCCACCATTTCTAATAGCTCGGGGGTAATCGGTACATTTGCTATGGCCTCAGGATCGTTCGTGTCAGGATCATTCTCTCTAGATCTTTTGGACTCCTGCTCGTGAATGTCTGCATCATTGGTCCTTTTATTACTTTCAGACATGTTCAATCCCCGATCCTGTTTATATAGCTTGCTAAGGCATTAATTAAGATAGTTTGACCCTCAATTACCTGTCTTTGGTTATTCAACACTATATGTAGCAACTCACGCAGGTCCGTAAATGCCAACTCAACCTGTAGATTGATAGTCTCCCGCAAGGTTGTAGTTAGATCTTCTTCTTCTTCACTCGATACGATGCTGACTGGTGATGCAGGCGGTCCAGGCGGTGTTTGGATATGCGTCGGGGAGTCCTGGCTCCTAACTTGCGGAGACACCCGGGCGGTTTCTCGGGATGTTGTTGGTGAATAACTGGGGCTACCTTGCTGCGTAATCAGCCGCAGTAATGAACTGTCTGAAATAGACTCCGATGAACCTGAAACACATGAGAACGGATACGTTTAATCACAGACGGTAACACACACACACACACACACACAAAAATAATAATAATAATAATAATATAATAATATTAATAAAAATAATAAATACATAACAATAATAATAATAACATAAATAACATCCTTAAACAAACAATACATTATTGTCATAATTCGATTTATGTAAACCTATAGCTTTTAAATGAACTATTCTTACTCTTATTAATACAATAGTGCTCAGATTATTATAGACCATTCATAATAAAAATATATATAAAAATGTTTAAAAGAACAACTACATCTAGAATGTTGTGTGTGCTATTATTACGTGTATAATTAATACGTTCGATACATTATTAAATGAGTCTTACCCGTGTTCATTGATTCGCTCGTGTAGAAATCAAGCAAATTGTATGGGGCGCTCGGTAATCCTGCAGATACACGGGTGCTTGTTAGAAACATCGCGCTGTGCCTATTATTTATAAATATTACAAAAATATATCAATAAATAATAATACCTAGTGTAAAAGGCTCTTGAGACGTTTGAAAATCAGCGTTTCCTATAAACAGAATTTAAATGTTTAAATACAATTCAAATATATTTTAAACATTTCAAATATTAGATTTCTTAAATACGTATGTAAATGTAGCATATTTTTAATCTTTCTGAACTAGTGTACGGATATCTAAACACTTCGCAATTATATTTCTTGATTAATTGAATTATACTTACCATCAAAGTTTGAGAAGTTTAGTGTCCGCTCCGCATGGTCGTGGCCGGGCATCCTGATGTCTCTTTGTGTTTTCTGGTCCGTGCAGGCAGCGTGGTGACCAAATGGACTGAATCTCCGCCGCGAACCCGCATTTAAACACCGCGCTGTGCGCGTGAACGCGCTGATGACCACCGCAATCCCCGCAAATTTTCCGTTCACGCGCTTGAAAAAATGTCTTTGACAATCCGTAGGGTGGTGCTCGAGGATAAGTAATCTAAGTTTGTTGATGAAAATATCGGGCTTATTAGATTTATTTAACCTTAATATCTTCTGTAAATGTTCTGTAAATTACACGTATATATCGTATGTTGTACATCATGTACAACGCTTGTTGTTGACATATGTTTAATAAAGTTTTCTGTAGGTCTTTCCATTTATTTTGATTTATAATATATATCCCGACGTGTTTAAAACTGTGTAAAGAATATATTTATATAAACAGTCGAGCCTAAACATTGTGACATCAACATTAAATACACACGTTTAAAATTAAATAAATAAAGTTGTCTTTTCTAGGTTTGTATAGATCTCTTATTATATTTTATTACATTTTAGAACCAAAATACCTCTTTAGACAAGGGGACTTATTAAGTGGTCTCTCTCTCTCTCTCTCTCTCTCTCAATTTCAATTAAATTCAATGGTGCTCTATTGGCATGACAAACAGTTTCGTAGTGTTGCCAAAGCAGTTGATATTATATACATATATTGAAAAATAATAAAAGGTAAGAAAAAAAATGAAACAGTAACATTATAATTTATAAATAAAATCTTAATTGACATGTACATTTACTTTATTTATAGTTATCAGGTTACAGCTGGTGCTCATGTATGTTTTCACAGTGAGCCCCTCAGGCTGTGGCAGGTGGCTACATATTGGACGGCCAGGGGGCTGTATGTCTCTCCCCCAGGAGGATAGCTATTTTTTTTTCATTTATCAATTCAGAGAATGATTTTGTAATATTTATGAATTTATTAAAGAATGTGTCCCTTAATTTGGCATATTTATTGCAGTGGAGGAGGAAGTGCATCTCTGTCCACCTCTCCCGTCTCGCAGTGACCCCAGCGCCGCTCCTCTCTGGGCAGCCAGCTCTGCCTGTGTCGGCCCGTCTCTATGGCCAGGCTGTGGTCACTGAGCCTGTACTTGGTCAGGATCCGTCTCTGCTTCGTATCTCTGACAGTGAAGAGATACTCTGCCAGGGTGTATTCTCTGTTTAGGGCCCGATAGCAATCCAGTTTACTTTGGGATTTGGTTTCATTGTTCCAATGTTCCAGATAGGAGGTTTTGGTTATCTTTATGATTTGGTTGACTCTAATTGGGGGCAGGTAAGCAGTGCTGACCTGAAGCTGGTCTCTGTTCGCAGTATTAGCGGTGGTCAGTGCCGTGAGCTTCAGGGCCAGCTGACTCAGGGGACTCTTTTCAGGGCTGAGCTCTTGGGTTTGGAGGGCCTTGTACTGGAGTGAGTCTGACTCACTTTTCTTCAGGTGCATCCAGAATTTCAGTGGTCTTTTCTTTATATTAATGAGGGTTGGGAAGCGGCCTAATTCTGCCCTGCATGCGTGGTTTCATGTGTTCCTGTGCACCTGCAGTATGTTTTTATAGAGTTCAGCATGCAGGGTCTCTATTGGATGTTTGTCCCACCTAGTGTAGTCCTGTTGACTGAGTGGACCCCATACTTCACTACCGTACAGCGCAATGGGCTAGATCACACTGTCAATTAGTTTGAGACAGATTTTGACTGGAATATTAATTTTATAGAATCTTCTTCTGATTGCATAGAATGCTCTTCTTGCTTTGTCTTTGATCGTCTTCACTGCCAGGTTAAAGGCCCCTGACGCACTAATAGTCAGGCCCAGGTAGGTGTAGTGTGAGGTGTGTTCTAGGGTAGTGTTATCTAACATGAAGTGGTATTTGTTTCCCTGAGGTCTGGCCTTTTTTTGGAAAATCATGATCTTTGTCTTCTTCATGTTTACTGCCAGGGCCCAGGACTGACAGTACTGCTCTAGTAGTGCCAGGTTTTGCTGAAGCCCTTGCTCTGTGGGCGACAGCAAGACTAGGTCATCTGCATAGAGCAGGAATTTGACTTCTGTGTCATTTAGGGTGAGGTCAGGGGCATCAGACTGCTCCAACACCATTGCCAACTCATTGATCAACATGTTGAACAGTGTTGGGCTCAGACTGCAGCCCTGCCTCACTCCCCGCCCCTGAATGAAGAATTCTGTTCTTTTGTTGCCAATTTTTACTGCACATTTGTTTTCGGTGTACATTGATTTTATAATATCATAGACTTTACCCCCTACACCGCTTTGAAGTATTCTGTAATAAAGTCCCTCATGCCAAATGGAGTCGAATGCCTTTTTGAAATCAATGAAACAGGCAAAGATTTTGCCTTTACTTTTTTGGTGGACGTGTTTGTCTATGAGGGTGTGTAGGGTGTAAATATAATCTGTAGTGCGGTGATTTGGGAGGAAGCCAATCTGACTCTTACTCAGGACACTGTGCTCGGTAAGGAAGGCCAGTATCCGGGCGTTGATGATACTGCAGAACACCTTCCCCAGGTTACTGCTCACACAGATGCCCCGGTAGTTGTTAGGGTCGAATTTGTCTCCACTCTTATAGATTGGGCAGATCAGCCCCTGGTTCCAGATGTCAGGGAAGTAACCAGTACTGAGGACCATGTTGAACAATTTAAGCACAGCCTCCTGCAGTTGTGTGCTGCTGTTTTTGAGCATCTCAGTGCTGATGCTGTCCGGGCCGCAGGCTTTTCTGGGTGGAAGTGCCTGTAGCTTTTTAGATAGTTCCTGTAGGGTGATTGGAGTGTAAATTGGGTTTTGATTATTTTTTATTGATTGTTCGAGTAATTTCAGTTTTTCCCTGGTTTCAATTTATTTGTGTGTCAAATCATTTTGTTGGATATCTTTATAAAGGTTTTCAAAGTATTTTTTCCATGGTTCTGTTTTGTATTGCCAATTCTTGTTGTTTTGTTGAATTTAAATTGTTCCACATTTCCCAGAACTGGTTTTGGTCAACAGATTTCTCTATGTCTGTGAGTGTTTTGTTTGTGTGTTTCTGTTTTTTATTTTTAAGGGTGTGTTTGTAGTGTTTTAGGGTCTCACAGTACTGCTGGCGTAGTTCTGTGTCTTGTGGTTGATGATGTTTTTGATTGGATAGGTGCCTTAAATTTGTTCGTATTGATTTACACTCATCATCAAACCATGTCTGTGTGTGTGTGTGATTCTGGTTGGTATTTTTCTTTGTCTTTTTAAGATTTGCCATTGTGGCTGCAATTTGATATATTTGATTGATATCATTTATGGCCAGATTTAGTCCTGTCACGTCAGGCTAGCACTGTGAGCTGAGGAAAGTGTTGATGATGTCTGTTATTTCTGTAGAACTGATTGCTTTGTTAAATTCCTCTGTGCTGTTTGGAGCCCATCTGTATGTTTGATTAAGGTTGTACAGCTTACTGGGCTGTGTCTGTGTGTTGCTGGCCTGACTTCTTCTTTTCAGGAACACTGTGATTTGGTTGTGGTCTGACAGGGGGGTTTGCTGCCTGACAGTGAATGCACTGATGAAGGAGGGGTCCATCAGTGAGGGCGTAGTCGACTACACTAGTCCCAAGAGCTGAGCAATACGTGAACCTCCCTAAAGAGTCCCCTCTGATCCTGCCATTAAGGATGTACAGGCCCAAGGCTTGGCAGAGATGCACTAACTCTCTCCCGTTCTTGTTCACCGCCCCATCAGGGTTGTTCCTCTGGGTTGTGGTGGGGGTGAGGTACAGAGGGGCCTGGCCGAACACGTGGCTGTTTCCCTGTGTGCCGATGCAGTCGGGCTCGGTGCCTGTCCGGGCATTGAAGTCCCCACAGAGCAGCACATTCCCCTGGGCCTGGAAATGGCTGATCTCTGTGTGGAGGGTGTTCAAAAATTCCTCATTGTAATAGGGGGATTCAGAGGGGGGGGTATACGCTGCACACAGGTATATATAGTTCTCACACTGGGCTATTCCCTTCTTAATTTGAAGCCATGTGTGCGTTGGGCCCTGTTTGACTGGGCTGATGTGGTTGGCCAGCTCCTCTTTGTACCACACTATGATCCCCCCAGAGTCCCTGCCACGCCGCACTGTGCTCAGTTTAATTGAGGGCACAGTAACCTCCCTGTAGCCCAGGGGGCAGTGTGTGGGCACCTCTGCACGGCACCATGTCTCCAACAGAACTATGATATCTAATTTCTTAATGCTTTTAATGAATTCAGGGTCTGTGCTCTTTAGCCCGAAAGCCAAGGAGTTCAGGCCCTGAATGTTCCAGCAGCTTACTGTAAATGAGCTCATTTTAGCTAACATTGTACTTGGTGGAATAAAATGCCTATCAACAATACAACTTTTTAATCTAAGGTTTTGTTTAAACTACAATTTCAAATATAATAATTATTAGTTTTATTTAAAGTATGGTTACATTGTATGTACACAGGTATTTATTATTAATTATTTACAAGTGGGGTTGTCCGTCCCTACCCGAGTGCTCTGACTCAGCTCAACAGTCTGGAGCAGAGGAGGCTGAGCAGCTGCTTGATCTCCCCCAGCTCGGTGGGGGCCGGAGGGGCGGCCTGGGTCAGGGCTGCGGCGTAGCTGAGCGGCTTCTGATGGGCGCTGTGCCTGGCGCTCGTGGGGCGGGTGGGAGGCTGGGTGATGGGGGGCTGGCCGGTGCTGCGGCGTCGTGGTATGTGTGCTCCAGTGTGGGGGGGTTGTATGTTTGGCTGGCCTCTGTTGGTATTGCTGTGTGGGGGTGGGCTGGCTGGGCTGCGGCCCAGGGCTGCATCTTTCAGAGTCTTCGCTAAGACTCTGACCCCCTCCTGATTTAGATGCACCCTGTCATGGAAGTGCCAGGGGCGCACAGAGCGGTGGTGTGCCAGGTGTACATTGGGCAGGGCGGTGCAGCCTCGGGTGATCTCAGTGTTGAGAGCACTGATGATGTGTGGAGGGGTGTCGGCTCGAGGCAACAGTGTGGAGATTATTATTTTGGAGTCGGGAAACTCCTGTGTGGCTCTCTCTGCCACCCTCCTCACAGCCCCGGCGGTGCCCTGCTGCAGGGAGCCCAGGTCGTTGGTGCCGGTGTGGATGATGATGCAGGCTGGGTTGCCCAGTGTGTGGCGGCGCAGCAGCTGCAGGGCCCGCTCCGTGTCCCTGCAGCAGAGACTGCTGACGCGCCACTTGGGAAACAGCCTCTGCAGGTCGAGGTATTTCCCGTTGCTGTCAATGAGCAGCACCACCTCAGCATCCGACTGCCTGTTGGTTGACATGTTGGGGGTGGATGTGGTAGCAGGGGTGGAAGGAGTGGGTGCCAGGGGGGTTAATGGAGCCTGGGTGGTGGTGGGGATTGTCGGGGTGGTCGCAGCATCTGCGGTGGTCGTGGCATCTGCGGCTGCGGTGGTGGTCGTGGCAGCGGTGGTGGTCGGGGCATCTGCAGCAGCGGTGGTGGTCGTGACATTTGCAGCAGCGGCAGTGGTCGTGGCAGTGACAGTAGTTATGGCAGTGGCGGTGGTCGGGGCAGCCGGGGCAGCGGCGGTGGTTGTGGCAGCATGTCGGTGGAGCTGTTCCCTCAGTCCCTGTAGCTCTGTCCTGATGGTTTTCTCTCTGTGCTGCATCTCCTCCCTGACGCAGCCCAGCTGGGTCCTCAGGTTGTTGTTTTCCTGCTGCAGGGTGCTCATCTCACTCTTCAGCTCCTTGATGACCATCCAGCTCTCTTTCTTGAGCTGAGTCACCTCGTCTCGGAGCTGCTGGGTGAGGCTGCTCTCTGTGGGATGGGACAATGTGAGTTCCCTGAACTCCACAAACTCCAGCTCCAGCATTGCCAGGCACTCCCGCACGTGCTTGATGCTGCTGGGTGTGGTGGTGGTGGTAGGGAGGGGCTGGATGGGGTCCAGTGTCATGCTCTCTTGACTTGGAGTTGGATCCTCATGGACTGTGCTCTTGGGGGGGGCAGGCATTGGGAATGATTTCTCCTTCTCTGCCTCTTCTTTCAGTTTGTTGAAAGAGTTTTCAAAGGAGGCCAGGCTTGCCTCGCTGCCCTGGATTAGCACAGTCCCGCTGTGGTAGATGTTGACACTGAGCACTGTGCCGTCCGGGTCCGAGTCCTCCCCAATGAGAACCTGCCTGCCGTAGCTGATTCCCCTTTTCTTAATGTTGCTGTATGTCCGGCATACAGCAGTGTGCCAGGCCTGGGTGTGCTCCGTGAAGAAAATGAGGTTGCATCTCATCCTCTTGTCTCCTGCTCCAGCAAAGTCTGTGTACAGACACTCAGGGTTGCTCTTCAGCACCTCCAGTCTGTGCTCTTTCCTGGTCTTCGCATTGCTGGCCTCGGGAGGGTACTGCATCTCCCTGCTCTCTGCATGATAAGCAGTCTCCATGGCAACCAGGCAATTTAAATACAATGTTGCCGTTTCTAACTGAATTTCCAACAGTTTCCAACTGCCACTTTTTGAATATACACAAACTCCTAAACTATAACTTTACTTTGATATTATACTATTACTTTATATTATATAGAGTAATTGATGATTTACCTCTTCTTCAGTTGTTTTCTTTCTTCCTTCTTATTTAGTTTCTTCAATCTTTCCTTTCTTTGTTTTATGCTTCTGATCCTTATCTTCGGGATTTCTTTCTTCTTTTTTAAATGTTTTTGTAATATTTCACCAAGGTTTTATTTGTATTTGGTATTAATTATTACTTCATTTATCTGTATTGTTGATTTTTAGTATTTTATTCCATCAAGAAACAATATATATTTTAATAATTTTAGGAGCTCATACTTTCAGTGACTCTCTCTCTCTCTCTCTCTCTCTCTCTCTCTCTCTCTCTCTCTCTCTCTCTCTCTCTCTCTACGCGTGATTGATGTTACAACATCCCCCACCACTACCACACGTGTTATCTTTAAACACATAGCAGCTGTATGTACCTCCAGATTCCTAAATGTTTTGTGGTAACCATCATTCGTTAATTAAATCGTTATTATGTTTTTATATCTTCATACAGCCTAATGGTTAAGAATAACTATTATATTTTGATAGCCTTATAGTTACAGGTTTCCAACATCGTTTCGGGTAGTATTCTTTATCACATTATTGTGTTAAGTTAAACTTTTTTTATTTTTTTTTTTTAAATACAAGCAGCTAGATAACAGCTCGTTCTCATCAGAATCTGAGCCCTTGAGATAAGCGTTCCAGCCTGCACTCGGTATAGTTTAGTTTAGTGCTTCAGTGCTTAGTTTATAGGCCAGTTTAGTACAGTGAACTCATTGTCATGTTCAAGAAACCAATTTGAAATGATTCGACCTTTGTGACATGGTGCATTATCCTGCTGGAAGTAGCCATCAGAGGATGGGTACATGGTGGTCATAAAGGGATGGACATGGTCAGAAACAATGCTCAGGTAGGCCGTGGCATTTAAACGATGCCCAATTGGCACTAAGGGGCCTAAAGTGTGCCAAGAAAACATCCCCCACACCATTACACCACCACCAGCAGCCTGCACAGTGGTAACAAGGCATGATGGATCCATGTTCTCATTCTGTTTACGCCAAATTCTGACTCTACCATCTGAATGTCTCAACAGAAATCGAGACTCATCAGACCAGGCAACATTTTTCCAGTCTTCAACTGTCCAATTTTGGTGAGCTTGTGCAAATTGTAGCCTCTTTTTCCTATTTGTAGTGGAGATGAGTGGTACCCGGTGGGGTCTTCTGCTGTTGTAGCCCATCCGCCTCAAGGTTGTACATGTTGTGGCTTCACAAATGCTTTGCTGCATACCTCGGTTGTAACGAGTGGTTATTTCAGTCAAAGTTGCTCTTCTATCAGCTTGAATCAGTCGGCCCATTCTCCTCTGACCTCTAGCATCAACAAGGCATTTTCGCTCATAGGACTGCCGCATACTGGATGTTTTTCCCTTTTCACACCATTCTTTGTAAACCCTAGAAATGGTTGTGCGTGAAAATCCCAGTAACTGAGCAGATTGTGAAATACTCAGACCGGCCCGTCTGGCACCAACAACCATTCCACGCACAAAATTGCTTAAATCACCTTTCTTTCCCATTCAGACATTCAGTTTGGAGTTCAGGAGATTGTCTTGACCAGGACCACACCCCTAAATGCATTGAAGCAACTGCCATGTGATTGGTTGGTTAGATAATTGCATTAATGAGAAATTGAACAGGTGTTCCTAATAATCCTTGAGTGAGTGTACATATTCTATAAATCTTCTATATTTAATATTTAAATATTATATTTCTTAACTTAGTAACGTTACATTGCTTTTACATCACTGGGTGTTGTGAACACACACACACACACACACACACACACACACACACACACACACACACACACACACACACCTTTAAAACGTCATAATTGTATTTATTCAATCTTTACATTGTATCTGTTCTTTAAATAATATGTTTGATATATGCTGGAAAATATTAGTCTTGGATAGGTGTAGTATTTACTGAGATTATACCGACTACTGAAAGTTTTAATTTACATTTTCTGTATTACATTTCTTTTCATTTTGCTCATATTCAGGATTTTCTAAAGTTCAGTCCATTATCCGGGGCTAGGGGGGCCCATCGCCTCAAATGTAAACAGAGCCGCTTCTTAAATTGAAAACAGACCCCACCTGTCATCAGGGCCCTGTTGAAGAGACAGCCTCGCGGATCTCGCTTAAGTAGAAGTATCTATGTTACTAAAGAATTGGGAGGGCTTTTTGGATTTTGGATTTTGGAGCTTCACTCGCGTAGGGAAAAATATCTATGTTTTCTAAAGAATCTGAAGGGTATACATAGCGCTCTTTTGGAGCTTCCACGTATAGAGAAAAATAGCTATTTTACTAAAGAATCAGTCTGGCTTAAAGACAAATCTTTTGGAGGGTTTGAAAAACAGCTGAAGACCCCCACCACCCTGCACATTCCTTCAGAACCCATCAATATGTTAATTATTCTGTGACACGGTACAAGCACCCCGCACCCCCTAGGAAGGCCCCCCACCCCCTAGGAAGGGACCCCCCGAGTTCAACTCAAGTTCAAGGTCAAAAGGACAAATCCCCCTTAACCCCCCGCTAGGAAGGGCCCCCCCCACCCCCTAGGAAGGGCCCCCCAGAGTTCAACACAAGTTCAGGTCAAAGGTCAAATCCCCCGCAGCCCCCCCTTTCGAAAAAGTGCCCTATATTACTACTGGTGTATCAAGATTTTGTGGTCGATTGTGTCAAAAGCCGCACTTAAGTCTAATAAAATAATAACACTGGTGTGCCCTACGTCGGAGGACTGAAGCACGTCATTCAATACTTTTAACAGAGCCGTTTCTGTACTATGGCTGGAACGGAAGCCTGATTGGAATTTTTCATAAAGATGATTATCAGTTAAAAAAGCTTGCAGTTGGTTTGCAACTACTTTCTCTAGACCCTTAGAAAAGAAGGGAAGGTTTGAGGTCGATAGTGTTTAAGTTGGTTTGGGTCGGCACTGGATTTCTTAAGAAGTGGTTTTATTACAGCTATTTTAAACGATTCAAGAACAGATCCTGAGGATAAAGAGACATTAATAATATTGTGTATTCTATGAATAATTAATGGCAGAGATTGTTTTAGCAGTTTAGTGGGTATAGGGTCTAGTGCGCAGGTTGTTGTTTTCATTTTAGTAATTAAGGAGACCAATTCCTGGTGATTTACTACGTTAAACGAGTTCAAGGTAGGCAGGGGCTGTGAAGGACTGCATGTGTCAGCTATAGTATCTGTGTATGTTTCCTGTTCTGTTTTCTAATGCCATTAACTTTGCTATTGAAATGATCCATGAAGTCACTACAGGTGAAATTGGGGGGGATAACCTCTGAAGGCTTTACCTGCTGGTTAGTAAGTGTCGCTATTGTATTAAAAAGAAAACACAGGTTATTCGTATGTGTCTCTATTAAATTGGAGTAGTAGGCAGACCTAGCACAGGACAGGGCCTGCTTGTATCTTATTGTACTGTCATTCCATGCCATGTGGAAGACCCCTAGTTTTGTTTCTCTCCATTTACACTCACATCTATGGCATTCTGTTTTCGAGCGAGTGTGTTCGTCAAACCATGGTGAGTGTTTTGTTGGTTTAATTTGTCGTGTCCTTAATGGGGCTACTGTACCTAAAGCAGTGCTTAGTGTATTGTTGAAATTATTTAATAATTCATCTACAGATCCTGTTTTGATAAAGCTAGCATTTGGCAACAGAGTAGTGAATTTATGAATAGCAGTGGGATTTAGGCAGCGAGTTTCTATGTTCCTCTCCTGTGTGTCCGATTCTACTCCTGGCAGCTCAAATGTAATAAGGCAGTGGTCGGAAATCGTCTGGTTTTGGGGTGATATTATTAGGTTGTGAATCTGTACCCCACGGGTAATAACTAGATCTAGTGTGTGATTGTGATGATGTGTGGGTCCAGACACATGCTTAGTGAAGCCTACAGACTCCAATAGGGACAAGAAACTAACAGTGAGGGTGTCGTCTTTAATGTCAATATGTATGTTAAAGTTCCCCAAAATAATGAGTTTATCATAATGTATGGCTAAGTCAGATAAGAGATCGCTAAATTTGGTCATAAAAAAGGAATAGGGGCCTGGTGGCCTATAAATAGCTATAAACTGAAGAGGTGGATTAAGCCTAAATTCTACCTGGTGAATTTCAAAAGATGTCTAATGGCTTAGTAGAGGCGCAGGTCTGTGCGGTAGATGGTGCCCCCCCCCGCGGCCTGTTGCACGGGCCTTCTGGCAGTAAGAGAAGTCATCTGGTCTTAACCAGGTCTCAGTCAAGGTGAGCACATCTATGTGTGGGTCAGTTATGGTGTCATTTATTAAGGCTGCTTTGCTAGGTAGTGAGTGGATGATTAAGACAGCAAGCTTATACATGGGAGAAGTAATGTGAGCAGGTAATTTCTGTTGGTGTAGTTTTAACTTTTATTAGATTGTTGAAACGAGGGCCCCGAGAGGAAGGAATACATCCAAGCCTATGAAAAATTACTGTTTTAATAGTATAACTATTCATTTTGTTTGTATAAGATTTAATCTCAGGACTATGTACTTTATTGGATGCCCCCAGGCAGGGATCTAGGATCGGGGTCAGGCTATGCTGGGAGTTACAGGCAGACTGCAGTGTAGGACTGCAAGCCTACAGCCTGACCGGTGCTCTGAGGAGTCACGTTTTAAAACAACTAGCTATATTATCAGATAACATTAGCGCTCCTCTCCAACTCAGATGGAGCCCATCTCTTCTGTATAAGCCAGGCCTTTCCCAAAAACAATCCCAATTGTTAACAAAAGTGAAATTATTTGATGCACACCAGTTTGTCAACCAGCTATTTAGAGAGGACAGCCTGCTGAAGGCCTCAGCCCCTCTGTGTAATGTTGGTAGCGGGCCAGAGTTATATTCTGACATCGTGTTTTCGCTGTTTTGCATAGCGATGTAAAATGTATTTTTAAAATCTCTGATTGTCTATGTCTAATATCGTTAGTGCCAGCGTGAATAACCAGAGTAGGAACTTCGCCACCTGGCAGTTCGTCCAATTTAACTTCGATGTCAGAGACTCTGGCTCCCAGGAGGCATTTTACTTCTACTGCTGGTGACACAATCTTTATATTTCTAACTATGGAGTCTCTAATAATGAGCACCTTCTCAGCAGATGCGCCGCCGAGGGGTTCAAATCTGTTCAGGGTCCGAATGGGAGACCGGCGCGCCGGAGCTCTAGCTCTTGATTTTGTGCTTTTAGAGCCTCTCTTTACCGAGACCCAGCGATCCTGCTGTGACATCCGGTGTGGCATCTTGCTGCTACAGAGGACAGATACGTGTTTCTACAGACCGAGTCCAGCCAATTTTCGGCCTCTTTTATGTCGGAGTATCTACGTGCTCCTCCAACATGCATACTCATTCTGCCAACTCCTGATTAACTACGCATTTTGTGCAGTAAAATTTTCATTTTGGTCGATGGATCTAACCATGGTAAACATGCTGCATGACAAACAGTAAATTAGAAATATACATATTAGAAGTGCTGCCCTTTTGCGTGCCGCTGTTGTTTTTGCTTCACTTCTCGGAGGCAGATCCGCGGCGCAGGCGCTCCTGTGTGAGGCGCTGTTGTTGCTCTTGCTGCACTTCAGAGGCGCAGAACTCCAGGTCACGTCCACACGTCTGCTGTCTCACTCGATCGCTCGCTCGCTCAGGTCTGGCCTCCGCTTCCGGTCTCCATTTGAAAACTGGTCAGTGTTGGCTTTCCTCCTATACACATATGCACAGTCATCTACAAAATTACTGGCGCCATTGATAAAGATGCGAATAAAGGCTGTATAAAATAAACACATGTAATATGTAGAAAGCGATTGTCCACAACTTTTATTAAAAGCATGCTTTGTTTATAATTCAATTCCGAGGCCATGTAGTTGCACCACTCAGTCTATGGGTCAGTCAGCAGTGAAGTCAGATGTGTTGCAGAGTGACTGTCAGACCAGCCCACCCTGCTCACCGTCACTCAAACCTGCTGGACCAATGGAGATCCATGACCTACGCCTCCCTGTAAATCCCACCCTCACGACAAAACAGTGCCAAAACTCGTAAACGAAAATAAATAAATCGAAAGCAAAGAAACTGGTGTGAAAGCAAAGATTGCAGCATCGCAAGCAAAGACAGGGACTGCAGGCAAGCGCGTCAGAGTTTTGCTCTCGATTTAACATTTTTTGCTTTCAAGTTTTTTTTTTGCTTTCAATACATTTTTTTTATTTATCTCTTTTTCCTTTGTAGTTTTGTGTTTATTTTGACTTCGTGTCCTGCCTTGATAGACCTGGAATACGGTCAAGTTTTAAGAGTTTAAGAGTTTGAGCGGTTCAGTTTTGAAGATCCTTGTCACTGTAAATAAAACTGCACTTCTTATTTCACTGATCATTTGTATGCCCAGGCAATGGCCAGCCTGTGACATCTGTTGAATGTTTTTCCCTCCCAAGGTGGGGACTGTAAGATATTATTTGTTAGAATGTATTTTTCTATGGGAAAAATGATCTATGGTCCTATCTGGTTTGATACAGGAAACAGATGTCCCCTGGTAGCCCCTGGCAGCCTGGCTTATCTAGTGTCCAGAGACCTAAAGGGTACCTGTCCTCTGATTGGCTCCTAGCCAAATTCCAAAGGACCCCCGACTTCTAAATTACATTAGCATAAAGCACCTAACTCATGGAGGTGGCAAAATGCGATTGGTTGGAAGGAAACCTTATAAAAGGAAAACAAAGAGAAGTTTAGTTCTGTTCACTCTTCAAGGAGTTCAAGAAGAAGAAGGAGATAACGACAAGAAAAGAGCAGGAAGGAGAGGAGAGAGAGAGACACACCGCTGCGAACATGACCAGACTGACCTAAGCTGTACTGTGAGGAGAAAGAAGAAAATGGGTATTATCTGTTTCTTCCTGTAATTCAGCAGAAGCTTAATATTACTTATTTTCAGTAATATAATTGAATGATATTAGTTTCCTATTTTTGTCACAAATAAATGATTATTGCACATCTGTGACTTGACCGCATCTTCTCTTAAAAGAGAAACCAATTGACCTATGAGTTTTCAGTTCAACTATTTATGTAGATTGACTGAAAAACCAAGCATATCAAATTCTCTTACACTGTGTTAGCTAGCCCTAGATCTGCCTCCATCCCCGTCATTTTCATTGTGAAAACTCCTTTCAAGATGCATGTTGAATCTGCAATCCCTGCAAGTTTCAAATTCCTGTTATGTATCTATCTAGGTATTTATTTTTCTTTTAATTACATTGTAATTGTGTGTATTAGCATTGTAATTAGTCATTATGGTACTGTATTACAATTATTTAATGTAATAAAATAAAGTAAAATAATAATAATATAAAATGACAGAGCATTGGACTGCAGATTTCCTATTGTAACGCTGCCCCCATGTGAGGCTGTGAGCTGCAGTGTGGCTCTGTGATGTCATTATTCATGGCACAGGCCCATTAAACGCTGCACTGCGCTGTGTCCTGCCTCTCCCTGTGAGCAGAGGCTGCTGATTGGTGTGCTGGAGCAGGAGGGCTGCAGGGCTCCACCCCCCCCTCACTCTTGATTGGCCGGCTGAGCACTTCCTGTGGACAGCGGTGAACTCACTGGTGACGACCAGGACTGGATCACATGGTTTAACACTGCATTAATGGCAGGCAGTCAATGATATCTGCAGTAATCTCGAGAATGAGAAACACTGTTTTGAGGTTTTTACATTCAGGGACACATTGATAATAAAAGAGAGGACATCTTTCATATAATTAGATTTTTATTGAACATGCAATTTCAATAATATGTTAATGGAGACAGAAATAATCAACAACACAAGTATCAGTAGCATTTATCTGTGGTTTTCTCTGAGTAGACATCCCACAATGTCCGTAAACGAATGTCAACACTGAGGTCATGGACAGCGCATAGTCAATCAAGCAAAGCACAATGCATCAGTAACACATTATATTAAGGTCCTGGTTATTGACGCCAGATGCAATTTTATCAGAGGCCAGTACATGAGTTATAACACATTACATGGTTTAATAGTTACAACATAATTAGAGTGTAGAAGTAATAACAATGTATTTAATATTATAGTATTTAATGTAATTTAATGTAAAAGCAAGGTATTTTTGAATTTGAAAAGGTGTCTTTAAGGTGTGATAAGAGCATTAACTGACGATCACAGCAAATTTCAAAGGAGCTTCATCTCCTCTGGGTCCTGACCGCAGCATACTCCGAGGCCAGCTCTGAGCAACTCCTCCTTTCTCTCCTCTTTTTTCCAGCTTTCCTTTTATTCTGATCATAATCCAGGGCTGCGTACGCCAGCACGTCTCTTTCTCCTCTCTGCTGGAAAACAGTCATGTACCAGTAACACGTGTGAAACACTGATCCTTCACTCAGAAATCATGTGAGTTACTGTTCAGTGTGAGCCGTGTGTGATAGGCTGTGTGCAGAGGACTGTGTACCTGTGACTCTGTGTCTGTGTGCAGAGGACTGTGTACCTGTGACTCTGTGTCTGTGTGCAGAGGACTGTGTACCTGTGACTCTGTGTCTGTGTGCAGAGGACTCTGTACCTCTGACTCGGTGTCTGTGTCGTGGGCAGGGCTGAAGTGTTGGTCACTGTGAGGAGGATGTCCAGAAGCTGCTTCTGAAAACACAGCAGAGAGAGGTGATGCAGAGACTGCCCGGCCCAGGGGATTGTGGGACAGAGAGGCTACCAGCGACAGGGACACAGGGGTTCATATCAGCACTGGAGGAGTGTCCCCAAAATGTTTCTATTCAGCATTCAGAGAGAGTTTGAAACTCAGTTCAGGCCCTTTGTGTTGTTAGGGCTTCTTTAACAATTCACAATGGATTACAAAGGCACTACAATTCACTATCAGTAAGACTAAAACATGATCCTGTATTCACATATACAACATTGGAAGTGAGCTACTGTATTATTTTTTCAGTGATAATATTGCCTGAGAGTTTGAATGATTACTATATAGCGTAAAGATACGAGTGACAAATTAAAAACCTGAATAAATGAGTGGAGGAACAGATGCCTCCAAACAGGTGTACAGAAGGATACAATTAAGCAATTACCATCCCATCATGCTCTGTGGCATGTATACAAATGCTGAGCAGCCCAGTTGACCTTGATTTGGGGTCAAGATGGCAAGAGGAAAGGATCTAATTGACTTTGAAAGAGGGGTCATTATTGGGGCATGAATGGCAGGAGCTTCAGTCACAGATGCTCAACTGGCTCGTGTTTCAATAGGAACAGTGACTGAAGTTACATCTGCATTTAGATCTTTGGGAAAGACGTCAGTCAATAGGGTTGGAAATTGTGGTCGAAACCTGTGGGAGAACCTGTGGGACTTTGTTTTGGAGGTAGATTGTGCTTTTAATTGGGTTTTTAATTAACTTTAGCATTATAATCATCAAACTTAATGCGTGATGAAATGTGATTCATGCATTTTACTGCACTGTAGCAATACTGCAACATTGAAATGATGTATTGATTGCATGATGCACTTATTCTTTATTCTGTAATATTGTGACGTGCTTTGGCATGGTGTTCCACTATATACAATTAACATTGATTGATCTAATTTTAATGAGGATTAAAGATTCTCAATGTCCAAAATAAAAAGGGACATGTTCCAAAAATGACTGAGCTAGTGAAGTGCTATTACTATTGATTTTTATATTTGTAAATTAACAGTAATCTGCGAGCAAAAATGGAACCTGCATATTTATAATCTTTTTTGGGAAGAATATGTGCCTCGCTTCATTCAGCTTCATACCCTGCAGCTGCACTTGCTCTACAGACTACAGAGGGATACGGGAATGGGGTTCAAGTTGGAGGGAGAAGTTGGCAGTGGATGCAGGATGGGATCTATCTGTCCATAGTTTTAAGTTTTATCCTTATTGCAGTTTGTTTTTCTTGTAATGTTTGCTTAATAACTTAATTACAAATATATATATATATATACATATAAGGTAATAAAAATGCAGTTTAGCTCCTGTATAAACTTTTATATCCCTAATTTATTATTGGTACCCTTTGGCACTTGCAAAGTATACAAACCAGAGTTTGGGCAAAAAGGTTCGCCATCCCTGTCCTATGGTGACACATTTCTCTCCTGATGGGAGTGGTCTCTTCCAGGATGACAATGCCCCCATCCACAGGGCACGAGGGTCACTGAATGGTCTGATGAGTATGAAAATGATGTGACTCATATGCTATGTAGCGTAAGGTACACTTGTAATTTCAATTTAAGAAGTGAATTTATAGTATCACCTTATCACGAATCCTGGAATCTTGTAGAACTCAATTTCTGTAATAATTGGACACAGACACCAATTCCAAAGATATAAATTGTCAAATTGTCCAGCTGTAAAACTCCACTGATCAGGTGGGCACAGGCGGGCAGCGCAATCTGTAAAGTTCTTTATTTAATAAAGTCCTTTAAAAGAGTTCTTCGTACAGCTCAATCTCCTTCTCCCAGTTTAACTCTTCTGTTGCCGGCAAAGACTTGGTTGGTTTCTGGTTCCGGTTCTGGCAACAGAGCTACAGGTTGAGCTGTGGCAGCGAGTTGCTGGTTCAGGTGAGAGAGAGAGAGAAAGAGGCTGTGCGCTGTTCTTTATAGTCTGTCAGATCAATATGTGATTGGTTCTTGAGTTTTTGAGACTGGATTTCGGTTTCAGCCCCCAGTGTCCTATTGGAGGGGGGCTTGATTTATGACTGATGTCAATCCATGCCATCTTTTGGAAATGCCGGTTGGCCCGGGTCCGTAGCTCTATGTCGGGATTTCGGCTCTCGTCCACTTCAAAGAGTTTTTATTACCCATAGGCCCCTTTCTCCAGACATCTCATTGCAGGATTCCAAACCATTTGGCCTATTCTCGGTGCCATCCTCCCCAAAACTGTCACTTTGATGTCAACCAGTTCCAAGCTGATGAGTTAAGGAACTCTGATAACTTTGGGGGGGAGAGGTCTTCTTTTGATCAGTGCTTCAGCTCAGAGCTAAAATGCTCTTATCAAAATACACCCAACATAACGCTACAGCTATGGCCTTCACAGTCACCAGATCTCAACCCAATTGAACACATATGGGAGATTGTGGACCGACGTGTTAGACTGCGCTCTTCACCACCATCATCAAAACCCCAAATGAGGGAATATCTTTTGGAAGAATGATGTTCCATCCCTCCAGTAGAGTCCAGAGACTCGTAAAATCTGTGCCAAGAGCTTTGAAGCCGTTCTGGGGCTCGTGGTGTCCAACACCTTACTGACACACTTTATGTTGGTCATACTTTACAATAAGTACCCCTTATCAGACAATACTGATATGTTAGTTAACATGAACAAACCAGTAACTAATGCATCAACAAGTCAAGAATTAATGTGATGGTTTGTCTTTCTTCATGTCTGAATATTCAGAGGCAGTAACTAATTTGAACAAATGACCTAGATAACATGAATAAACATGAGTCATTATAAAAATCCAGCTCTCTGGCTGTTACTGTGCTTAATCCGCATTCAAGCAATAAATTATCCAGTCAGACCCAATAAAGCAAACAACCAATTATTTTAAACAACGACCAGGAAGGAAATAGTTTGGAGTTTTGGAACGTTATGGAAACTCGATCGGCTGCAATATCTTCATCGTCAAACAGTGGAATATAAGTTATATATACTGTTTTATATATTTACATGAATAACTACTGGCATTAAAAACCATATGTATTGCGTTCCAATGTACATTTGTATTACATAAAACGTGATATATAGCATAGCCTATATATATATATATATATATATATATATATATATATATACCTAAAAATATATTATTAGTAGTAATAATACCCTTATTGCATGATCATTGAATAAATTGCTTATTATTATTATTATTATTATTATTATTATTATTATTATTATTGTGTTCTGTAGGTTTATGAAGCTTTCTATTTCCAGCAGAAAACATTGCACACCTAAACATGGGACTAGGTTGTGTTATTTATACCAGTATAGTTAAATGAATTAAATATAAATTCAATGTTAAAAACACTGCCTAATAAGCATTTGCAAACCATTGTTTCCACTTTACCACAGGTACACCAAAATGTGTTAACAAGATCCTATTGATGTTAACTAATGCATGAGAAGCACTAGTAATGCATTGGTAAGTCATGAACAGTTTTCACTTTACTATAGGTAGAGAGCGCAATTGTTTAAAAAAAAAAATATATATATTTTTTTTGAGTTGTTAATTATGTTTTGTAAGTCACCCTGGATAAGGGTGCCTGCCAATAAATACATAAATACATAAATAAATAAATAAATAAATAATAAAACTCATAAAGAGGGTTCATAACTTAATTTTCGACCTTACAAATTTTCCAAAATTGCATCTTACAAACATTTTCCATTACAAATGTGATATGTGCTTTAGATAATTTTAACATTTTATAGGGTGGAATTGACATTTTGAAAATGTGTTGTTTTTTTTAAGAAAAGTTTACAAACAAGAGGAGCCCATTCACCCCATCGTGCTCGTTTGGTGTCCATTAATAACTAAGTGATCAAGGATCCTATCCAGTCTGTTTTTGAATGTTCCCAAATTGACTCTTCAGCCACATCGCTGGGGAGTTTGTTCAGATTGTGACGCCTCTCTGTGTGAAGAAGTGTCTCCTGTTTTCTGTCTTGAATGCCTTGAAGCCCAGTTTCCATTTGTGTCCCCGGTGCGTGTGTCCCTGCTGATCTGGAAAAGCTCCTCTGGTTTGAAGTGCTCGATGCCTTTCATGATTTTGAAGACTTGGATCAAGTCCCCACGTAGTCTCCTCTGATCCAGGGTAAAAAGGTTCAGTTCCTCAGTCTCTCAGTAGGACATTCCCTTCAGACCTGGAATAAGTCTGGTTGCTCTCCTCTGAACTGCCTCTAGAGCAGCGATATCTTTCTTGAAGTGTGGAGCCCAGAACTATCCACAGTATCCAGATGAGCTCTAACTAGTGCATTGTACAGTCTGAACATTACTTCCCTTGTTCTCAATTCTACACTTTTGACAATATACCCTAGCATTGTGTTTGCCTTTTTTATTGCTTCCCCACATTGTTTGGATGGAGAAAGTGAGGAGTCCACGTAGACGTCTAGGTCTTTCTCATGCGTTACTTCATCTAGTTCTATTCCTCCCATAGTGTAATTATAGTGGACATTTTTGTTACCTGCATGTAATACCTTGCATTTGTGCCCATTGAATTTCATCTGCCAGGTGTCGGCCACAACTGAATATTATCTGAGTCCCTTTGAATAGCCTGTGCTGCCAAGATTGCATCTGCTGAGCCACCTATTTTAGTATCATCTGCAAATGTGACTAGTTTGCTAACTATCCCAGAGTCCAGATCATTAATATAGATTAGAAAAAGCACAGGCCCTAGTACTGATCTCTGTGGAACTCCACTAACAACCTCACTCCAGTTAGAAGCAACTCCTCTAATCGACACCCTCTGTTTCCTATACATCAACCAGTTCATAATCCATCTACTTACATTACCCTGAATGCCTACAGCTTCCAATTTGAGGATCAGTCTTTGGTGTGGAACCTTTCAAAAGTTTTTTGTAAGTCTAAGTATATCATATCATATGCTTTCACATGATCTACAGCTGCAGTTGCATGTTCAAAAAACTCCAATAAATTAGTAAGACATAATCTGCCTCGTCTAAATCCATGTTGACTATCTCCAAGAATATGGTTTTCATGAAGATGCTCCTCTATTTTCTGTCTAATCATTTTTTCCAACATTTTACAGGTGATGCAGGTGAGACTGATTGGTCTGTAATTTCCTGGCTCAGTTTTGTCCCCTTTCTTGTGGATTGGTATGACATTTGCTGTCTTCCAGTCAGATGGCACATCCCCTGTTCTAAGTGTCATTTGAAATATTTGAGTTAGCGGCCTATAAATAATTTCCCTAATTTCCCTAAAAGTACTGTTGGAAATATCCCATCAGGCCCAGGTGATTTGTTGGTTTTTAATTCTGCTAGTCCCTTTAGTACTTCCTCCTCATTTATCCTGATCTCTCTTAGGATTTGACTGGACTGGTGGTTAACCTGTGGCATGTTATCTGTTTTTTCTTTTGTAAAACCTCTGTGAAATACTCATTTAGAACATTTGCCACATTATTATTATTTTTGTCATTTAGCTGACACTCTTATCCAGGGCGACTTACATTTGTAGCCATTTATACAGATGGGCATTTTTACTGGAGCAATCTAAGTGAAGTACCTTGCTCAAGGATTTGAACCTTCTAGTCATGAGTCCAGAGCCCTAACCACTACTCCACAGTATTGAAATCTATTAAACCTTTTTGGCCAATGTTTTTTGGTAAAAATTTCTCCTGAGCCTCTAGTAGTATATTTTTCAAATATACCCATCCATTTTAAACTGATTCTGTATCCAGTGTGCTCCAGTCTACCTCTTCTAAGTGCCACCTCACACCTTCAAGGTTTGCTTTACTAAAATTGTTTTAGATTTGGTCCTTGTTTTTTGAAAGAATGCCTCAAAGCTAACCATATTGTGATCACAGTTTGCCATTGGTTCTCCAACTAGTGTCCCTCTGACTCTATCTTGGTCATTTGTAAAGATCAAGTAACTTCTACATCATAGTCACACACCAGCACTGTGGCCTCTAAGTCTAACATCTTGTTCCTTATACTCCTGGCATTGAGGTACAAACATTTCAGGACTTTCCTACTAGCAGTTTCCCTTTGATTTCTTTCCTCAGTGGAACATTTCCCATTGTCAGAGCTCCCTGCCCTCCTGGTCCCTAGTTTAAATGATTCTCAATTTCTCTGCACATGCACTCTCCCAATGCATTAGCCCCCCTTCTGTTTAGATGTAGACCGTCCAGTTTGTACAGGTCCCATCTAGCCCAGAAGAAAGTCCAATGCTCCATAAACCTAAACCCCTCTTCCCTACACCAAGATTTTAACCACGTGTTAAACTTTCTAATCTCTGCCTGTCTCCCTGGCCATGCACATGGTACCAGAAGTATTTCAGAGAAAACTGACGTGGAGGTTCTTCTCTTTAGTTTTGTTCCAAACTCATAAAATTTGTCTTGCAGAACCTCTGTCCTACCTTTTCCTATGTCATTGGTTCCAATGTGGAACATGACCAGTGGATTCCCCCTGGCTTTGGCCAGTAGCCCGTCTAGTAGTTTAGGGAGATCTGCAACCTGAGCACCAGGCAGGCAAGATACCATGTGGGTCTCCTTATCACCAGAACACACTGTGTGATCTACACCTCTAAGAATCGAGTCCCCTGCTATAACTACCTCCCTCTTCTGTGGGGGGAGTGGGCACCATGGTGCTCTGGTGCTCAACTGCCCTCCCATCACCCCCTGAGCTGTCACTGTCCAACTCGGTGTACAGCAGTTGGAGCCTGTTGGGCAATTCTGGCTCTTGGGGTGTCTCTAGGGGTTGTGCATGCCCTTTTCTGTGGTTACAACCTACTGTAACCCAGCAGTTCTCTATGCTGTCCTGCTCTGGGGTCTCAACTCTCCTAGGTTGATTGACCAATTCTTCCATATCACTAATACAGCACAGAACAACAAGCTGAGCCTCAAGATCATGGACCTTGATCTGTAGGATTGTAGTGGCCACATGCTTCTAAATGTTAGTTTTTTCAGTCTCTTAGTTTCTGTTCCCTAGTCAACTGCTTGACTTTTTCTCTACAGCTGCTTTAAGTTGCTTGTGTCTACCTGCCCTCAATTCACACCTAACTAGCAACACCTGGCTGCTCCTGCAACAGAATTTCTGCTAGTCCTTGACTAAATCTCCTTTCTACAACCTATTTACTTTCACCAACTCAGCAGCTGAACTGAATTGGCTTCAATTTAGGCAAACCACAGACAATGCTAACGTCAATTAGGGCAAACTTAAAACAAAATGAGCAATGCTAAGACTGGTCTGAAACTATCAAAACAACAAGATGGCTGCCTCTCACCTGTACCCTCCTGTGTCTCTCTGTGGAAACTTGTATATACTTCTGTGTATACAAGTTGCCACAGACAATAATACAATATTTTTTATCAGATTGTTGTTAATATGCTTGCAATTATTGTATTGAATATAGACATGAAGTTTTTAAATAAACCATAGCATATTGATCTCTCAACTAGTTTAAATTCAGAGTGCATTTAATAATACTTGTGCCCGGCCAGCAGCAGTGCTGTGTGGGGGATGGGTCCTGCCATGTGATTGTGCAGATTAGGAACCTGTCTGTCTTGTACTGCTGCAATGGTGCATGGCTGTGCATGGGTGCGATCGTCCTTATTGAAAGTGAAATTGTATGAATACTGCCTGTCCCAAAGCTTTAAAGAGAGGGTGGGACTTAAGGGTCTGTTCCATCATTAAACGCAATGTTAAAAGAATCTGAAAATATGCAGGCGTGCCTCTTAGTTCTATGCATATAACTAAAATGTAAACGTGAATTGGCTCCAAAGTAGTACAGATATGACATATAGAGACATCAATAATTCCTGTGAAAATTAGCCACATCCTAATTTAGCCTTCAAAAACATGCAGGAAATTGAATTAAAGTGTTTTTTTCAACCTTTTTCCAAATGGATTTACTAACACCGAAGACGCCATATTGGTAAATCTGTCTACTTTAAATTGAGTGGCAGTTTGTTTGTCAAATCAGAGTACTAGTGCCTGTCCCAGCCTCTCAAAGGAGGGGTGTGACCGAAATTTTGCAGTGCAGCGTACCAGAAACATGAGCAACACGAGGGGTGTTTCTAAGATGCTGTTAGGAGGGGGAAACCCAAAGGAGAGCAATATAATTTTTGAAATTAGGTGTTAAATAATTGTATTTTCACATACATCAGGTATTTAGATGTTTGCTCATGTACGAATTATTTAATAGCGAATTATAATCAAAGCAGAACAAGTTTTGGTCTCCCATTGAGGATAAATGTTACACGCTCAGAGTTGTGACCTTTACTATAAGTACCCAAAATGTGTTAACAAGGCCCTATTATGTTAACTAATGCAAAAGGAGCACTAGTACCTCCAAAAGGGTTAACTAATTCACTAATTAGCTTACATTGTATTGCACTTATATTTTGTAAGTTGGCCTGGATAAGGGAGTTTGCTAAGAAATAAATAAATAAATAAATAAATAAATAATAATAATAATAATAATAATAATAATAATAATAATAATAATAATAATAATAATAATAATAACATAGTGTGTGATGAAAACCAAGCCATTAATAAGGCATAAATCATAAATGTAAAGCACACCACACACACACAGATGACCCGGATGGTTCCCAGCCTTCTCAACCTGTTTTGCAGAGGAAGATGGCAGCATGGAGTTCAGCAAGTAAGTCATACATCCATTAGAGCCCAGTTCATTCATCTCAACACTTACTACTACTACTGTGAGAATATAATAATTCCTGTTCAGTATTTGGGCTAAGTCGTTGCCCCTCAAATTAATAATGATCTCATGATCCATGTTGCACAAAGGTTCCAGAAAACATCTGATAAACCATTAGCTGTTATTAATTAACATGAATAAGCACTGATCATGTTTAGTAAAATATATTAAAAAATCAGTATTTTCCTTTATGTTAACAATGGTATTTAATGTTATTTCATAAGATCATTACATTGGTCGTGGACAATCTGGTGACTATTTTGAAAAATCTTACAATTAACAGACACCTAAATATGTCATTCTTGAGATGACTCATGTTTATTCATGTTATCTAAATCATTTGTTCACGTTAGTTACTGCCTCTGAATAATCAGACATGAAGAAAGACAAACCAATACATGAATTCATGCAGCAGTTAATTCATTAGTTACCATTACCAAATTACTTTGCATGATTTGTTGATGCATTAGTTACTGGATTGTTCATGTTAACTAACATATCAATAAAGTGTTACCCTATCATTTGTCACCTGTCTGTATATTATAAGGGCATCTTTGGCAATGCATCATTAATTACATGGCTTCACAGAAAATGGTGAATAGTGACACAACACACAGTTATTACACTGGTACATGATTTAGTTCATGTTTATCCCATATGTTAACTATTCATTATTTAGCAGCAACACAAGAGCACACTCTGAGCACAGTCATATGCAGCCTACCAGCACCCTGGGGGCCCGTCCCTGCTCTGTGTCTCCTGCACAGCAGCGCTGTGACGAGCGTCCCAAACACACAGAGCACTGTAGCCAGAGCCAGGACACTGAGAGAGAGTGCACTGTGGCCCCCGCAGCCACACGGGCCCTCCACACTGCCTCCTGCCTCACTGCGTTCACCTGCGATGGGCAATCAACAGTTATTAATGTTATTATTGATTCTGTTACTGACAGTTATTATAATAATGACTTTTAGAAGAACTACAAGCAGTTGTTCTGAAACAATGTCCCAAGTCAACATGACAGAAGGGCTGCTCTGGAATGGATGCAAACTGAAATTAAAGAGTTTGTCAGACTGACACACTGACTGGCCGAATCATGAGCAGCTTGGAAAGAGGTCTGGCATCCATCTTCCTCCACAAAGGAATAAAATGTTTCTGTGTTTAAACTGCATTATAACTGGAAGTAACACTTTCACAATATTTATTTAATCAATAATTTGGTAATTATTGAATGAACAGATTAATCAAATGTTAATTAATTGATGCATACTACTACAGCAATTTAAAAAAAATATATAACTAATTTCTTTCCATTATATGGAGTTTTCTATCTCTTCTAGCATGGAAAGGAATTGTGGTTAGCACACCAAAAAATAAAAAAATGAAATTATTCCTATTTTTCATACCGTTCTTAAATGTATTATAAAGACTCAAAACACGTTTAGCAATAGGGAAAAATAACACATAACAAATGTACATGTTACATATATATATATTTTTTTTTTTTGGTGTGCAAACCTCAATTACATGGTTCATTATGCACCCACTACACCAGCCTTTACAGTCTCTGATCCGAATAAGCACGAGGCATCTTATAGACTATTATTATTATCTCTTCTAGCTTTCAATAATATTCTTGAATGTCTGAATTATAATATAATTATTTACAAGAGGTGTAAGGGCATTTGTCACACACAAGAAAGCACACGTTTATTTATTTTAAACTGCAGCTTACCTGCAAACTCCAGCCGTGTCCCGTTGCCAAATAGGATCTGCCCACATTTGGCCACAGCACAGTAGTAAGTCCCAGCATCAGAGGAGCGGAGGTTCCTCTTGGGGAGCTCATAGACACAGCCCTGTGCAGGAAGCCCAGGCTCAGAGCTGCTCTCACACGGATCACTCCTGTTCCCATGGGTGTAAATGAGTCCTGGAAGGGCTTCTCCTGAGCCATGCCTGAACCAATGAACACTGTGCTCTCCTGCAAAGGTCTCAGTGTGTATTGTACACTGCAGAGTCACACTGTCTCCTGGCTGGACGGGGACAGACGCCGGCTGCTGCTCCACTCTCCTGCTGACGGACCCTGAGCCTGAGAGAGTGACAATATGGTTTACAGTAACACATTGCAGCCTGGATCAGTAATGTAAGGGTTAATATACAGTTGAGATTGTGTTATATAAAGTAATCTGAATCTTTACATCATGACGTAGCTGTTTTCTCAATTATTTGCCCAATTTCTGTTTATAAACAGAATTCCTATATAAACTTACCTAAACATGTCTCATCTTTTCTGGCTTTGTTAGCTCTTTCCACCACTTAAACTATATTTGTATCTTGTTTTTGTTTAGTTATTTTTATTATGAATTATTTTAAGACATGGAGCTCATTTTAGTATTATGTTATTGTGGCCTTTATAAAGAATACCTAGAAGGCATTTAGTTTATATATTTATTAATGTATATTATTATTATTATTATTATTATTATTATTATTATTATTATTATTATTATTATATTACTCAATACATTCGTTTTTCCATCATGAGAAGCACTGCAGCTTTGAGTATTCTTCTTTTCATGTATTTATGAATTGTGAAATGAGATCCCAGTCTTTTTGACAGAAACACACGGGTGAGAGATCTGTACTGCAGCAGGCAACTCAATCTGCCTTCAGCGCTGCATCTAGTGACACACAGCCAAACACAAGCAATGCTTTTATAGGGAGAATATTTGGACGATCCTGTAATACATTTCTTTATGATATTGTGAGCGGATGGCCTTTTCAAGATGATGTCCCCCGAATAGTATCACTTTAATTCAGTGGAAAACCAGTAGTAGTGAATTGCTGGACTTACTTTTCAGTCGTATTGAAGTTCCAGATCCAAATCTCACTGTTGTGTCCCTGATTGCTCCACAGTTGTATCTGGCAACGTCTGACGCTTCAATGTTAGAAATGTTGAGATTAAAAGAATAAGCTCTTCTATCTATTGCAAAGCGCTAGTTGTTGTAAAACTCAAAATGAAATGAAGCCTCATTATGTTGAAACGATGCTATTGATATTGAGAGGTTCCCCAATGCTTGCTTGATCCAGACCAAGGCATTGCTTGCGTAACGCTCAGGAACGCTGCAGCTCAGGGTAACTGAACCTCCGAGCTCCACTGTCACCGAGGAAGGGGACTGAGCAAACACCTGACAGAGAAGCAGACCTGGAAAACACAGGGAGTCGGGCAGGGAGGACGACATACAGCTCCATCTGAACATGACCTCCTGCTCTCAAATACTGCATCTTAACGACCATCAATAAATAAAGCAACTGAAAGAGCATATTGAAACACAAGCTAAAGATATACCAGCAATATGTTTACATTGACCAAAACATCTGCAGTTTATTATAATTTATTTCAATCAGATTTTTAGTTTTTTCAACAGATATTAAATGTATACTAATGAAAAGTAGTTTCTTGCTATTAAATGCTTTACTGTTTTTGAAATGTGTTTTTTCTCTAAGGACTGTCATACAGATTTGTGAACAACACTAAGCCTTACCAGTTTTAGAGCAAAATGAAAGGAGAAATACGATTATGTTCATTGTACTCTGTTAGAGTTTGTCTTCTCTATTTGTTCTTCTCAATTAAGTGTTCTGTCTGAACTGAAGATTACAAATCTATAGATGAAAGGACTGAGCACATTAGACTGTCATTTGATTGGCTACTAAACGGTTCAGTTACAATGCTATATATAGACATCTCAAAGACTATTCGCCTCTTGCAGATCTATGCTCAGAAGGGGGGCTTGTGTTCATATGCTCTCATAATCACAGGAGTGAAATATCTCATTCACTTACTCTGTAATTAGACTATACAGGTGCTAATGTGTACAGTATCCATATATCTTGATTTTTTGCAATACGTGGGTGTTTCCTGCTATGTCTTAGTTTTGGTGTATGTAGAGGCTGTGAGTCTTTGTAAGGATTTGTATATAACATATTCTACTAACTGTTAGGAATTATTAAGCTTTGTTCTGATATTATGAAGGCATACTGATTATTTAACCTCATGTATCCATGTTACGGCTGTCTTATTTTAGCATTAGTCTTTACAGGTTGCAAACAGCAGCTACAGGGAAGTGAAAGTGTAGCGGTGGACTTACACAGTGGAAAATAGACATTTTTTCAAAGGCTTTGGCCAGAACGGCTCAGAGCTGACTACATAAACAAGCTACATGCTGCTCTTCAGACCAACCAGAAATAAGATCGAGTCTCACGTCATCTACTGCTAGGCAAACCGTGCAGACATGTCAACCGAAACTCTTGTGTGTGTTAGGGGTTATAATATTGGACACATTCCATGTCTGCCTAGCAGCTAGACCTGTAATATGTCCTGCGTCCTGCCCCGGAACTCTTGCCAAACAGACTTCTGACATGTATGAAAGTGTGTGCCGTTGCAAAAATAAATTGAAGAGATACAAACTGGCTTTGTGTCCGAGACTTTCCTTCCCGAGCTCGTTCTCTGTTGAAAGTCTCCACTGTTACTCGAAGCGCTGACTGGGTGCCTGATTCACTGGAATCCGAAGGGTTGCTTCAACTGAGGCATTGTACCTTAACAGTCTTCATGGGCTGAGATATTGTATGAGCGCTCTTTGTGTTGTATCCTGTCCCCGATGTCCTTTTTCACAAACTGTTTGTCCATTCTTGACTCCAGACTGGCTTCTTCTTAGTTACAGTTTTTTACAATCACTTTGACACTAATTTCAGAACCTTTATGTCATTTTTCAAAACTCTAGACAGAACTCAGAACGGTCATCACTTGTAACACAGGTTTTCCAATGCTCAAAATATGGCAATGTGCATTCATATCTTTAAAGAAACCTTGCACTTTGCGAAATACCATAGGAACATTAGTTTAGATCACCCACACACAAGATACCGATAGTTTCACTGTGTAGTTGTTCGTACAATCATTAAATATTGTACAGTGGAGACCGCTTATAGCGATCAACTGCTTATATGGATCAAAAAGCTGGGGATGGAATCATTCCTATACAAATGCTGATTAAATAATTCACTTATAGTGGTCAAGTAGTCAGCTTATAGTGTTCATTTTGGGTCTTTTCATACATTTCAACATATGGAGAAAAATAAATAAAACAACTGACATGATCGCTATAAGGGGTCTCCAATGTACTTAAAAAGTCTAAACAGATTAGTCTTAATTTGATAGCTAGACTAATCTCATGCAAGTTAGTAAAAAGTGAACTTGGTTTTGGACAAACCCATGATCCAGGCATCGAGGGAGAGGGCGAGGGCGAGGGCGAGGGCGAGGGCGAGGGCGAGGGCGAGGGAGAGGGAGAGGGAGAGGGAGAGGGAGAGGGAGAGGGAGAGGGAGAGGGAGAGGGAGAGGGAGAGGGAGAGGGAGAGGGAGAGGGAGAGGGAGAGGGAGAGGGAGCTGACAACACTTTGGGCAGTGAGGGGTTTATAAAGGAGAGCAGAAACTAAGAGGACAGGAGCAGGACCAATGAGAACAAAGGACAGAAGCAGAAGTGCACAAGGGTGAGTTGGAATGTTAATTGATAGAAAGAAAAAAGGAAAGCAGTGAAGGGAGCCGGAAAAGGCAAGAGAACATTGGTGGCCTCTAGTGGGGGAAGAGGGTCAGGGCTAGGGAACTGTGACTAAGATCAGAATATTTTATGATTATGTTTCTTTTCAAACTCTGCTACCATTGCCATCCAGCATTGATAGTCTACAGTTTATTTATTTTATTTGAAATGCACTGAAACCCACGTCAAGCTGTGGTTTATAGCCTAGCCTATTTGCCCTACCGACGTTTTTTGAAAGTCAATAAAATTCAGTTAATAGAGAAGCTGTCCGTTTCATTACTTTATATTAATGTAATAAATATATAAATGTTAATTAAATGGTAATCTGCATGAGAAATAAATAGCTTATAGTGATCAATTTGATCTGGACGGACGTGATCGCTATAAGCAAAATATGTGATACATGTTTCATTATGGTACTACACGTACATACATCACTGTAAAAGGACTAGTAGAGAGAATACTACAGACACAGTGGAATCATTGAACAAACTCTGAAATGTATTGATGCAATACAATCAAATCCCAATAGGTTTCTTTGAATCAAAGCAAAAATAATTAGCTACAAAAAAGAAAAAAACTTCAGTAAAATGTCAACTGCAGTGTTCCTCACCTGACTTACTGTAAAAATCAAAACAAAGGACTGATTCCTGTACTTCTATATTTCCATCAACCCTGTCTTGTGGATTTGGCCACAGGTTCTCATCCACATCACGATGGATGTGTTCATTAGCCAAGCATCTTTGGGAAGAGTCTTCAGGCACGCCGCATCCAGGCCTGACACTGGTCTGCTGTGATGTCATTGCATGCGTCATCCATGGCCTGGAGAAGGGTGACTTGTTCGTGAGGGCGCCTGTCATATATCTTCCACCTCCATCTGGAGAAAAATTCCTCAGTTGGGTTGAGGACAGGGAGGTATGGGGGTAAGTACAGGGTGGTAAGTTGTGGATGGGCGTGACACCATGCTTGCACCATTTGAGCATGGTGGAACCTGACATTATTCCACACAATGACATAGGTCACGCCATCAGCTCAAGAGACCTGATCTAGCTCATTAAGGAAGGTTACATGATGTTTGCCCCACATTGTCCAGGGACTTGGATGGTTGCCCGCTGGCCAATGAAATTCTCACCTCTCCTCCTTGTCTTGGCCAGGGTGAAGCCTGCCTCATCCAAAAAGATGAATTTGTGATGGTTTTCGTCAGCAACCAGCTCCGTCACCCTCTAAAAAGACATTTTGGAACGAGAATTACTAATTACAATGATGTCGAATTTTTGTGGAATTGTTCACAACAGGCATCTTGAAACTGAACATACCTAAACCTACTCAGTCCTCAGCTGCTTCACTCTGTCTGCATGTCTTTCAAAAGGCACATGGTAGAGCTGTATTAGAGACACCTGCTGCCTTCTCAGAATGCATGCAATAGTCGGCAAACTTCTGGCTTCCACATTGTTGAACATGTTGTCATTGTCCAAGATGTGCTGCCCAATATCTGTTAGGCAAATATCATTTCTGTCCCGAACCAAACTGACCACAGCCGCTCTTGTTGGTCAGTCAGAATTTTGCCTCTGCTTTCCCTGTTTGGCCTCGTCTCTATTCTGCAGGGAAAATTACAGTAAGAACACATTCAGTCTCATCACCCACTCTGTGGTACACATTGGCATGCAGTATACAGTCATCTGACAGTTGAGAGTAGCCTAATGTTTAGTGCATGCTCAAGACTTACTGGTTCTCATTGCAGAAAGTTCTGATGATTGAGGCCATGGTTGATTTTCTGAGGTTTGGTCGAATCATTGTAGCTGCCTCGTTGTCATACCATGATTTACAACATGGTCTACAACTATAGCTTGGATTTCATTGGACACTCTTTGCTGCTGGCGCTGTCTTGCTCCGTGGCCTTGTCCGCTACCACATCCCCCACACCTCTCATACGAGCCCCATGGCCGCCTCTCTGGTGAGGCTTAAGCCCTCCTCTATGACGAGGCCCACGACCACCTCTCAGAATGGCTTGTCCCCTGCCATTCCTTGGACCACCACGTCTTCCTCATCTTCCTCGTCTTCCTCCTCCCCCTGCTTGACCTGGATCACCTGCCGGCTCCTTGTTGTCGCTATGTTGTCGTAGGTGAAATCTGAAAACATGGTGTGGATAAGTGCTACATGGTACCAAAGAAACAGTGTCTGATAAAGAATGATGATTAAATATTACATCCATAGATACCGCACGGTAATTGGTGTCAATGGATCTGATTATCCTGAAACTTTCATGATCTAAACATGGAATACTGTTCGTCAGTTCGTCATTTATCATTTTGAGCAGTTGATCAGTTGATAGTTAGATCAAGTGAGGTCTTTTGTGCCAAAACAACAAAACAATGAAAAATGATATACAGTTTAGCCCACATAGACTGCTGTTGTGCTCACTGTGTGAAGAGTTTTGAAAAAGTGATCTAAGTATTGAGAAATGGGTCCTAGCGATTGAAAAAAACTGTAATATAGCCAAAAACCTGTGCTTTATAATAAAATTGGTAACTGTGCAAGATTTATAATCATGTTGAATCCTGAAACACGTGATTTTCTACACATCATTTATTCATATATTATTATCAATATGATATTTTTTAGCATATGTAACAAAATAAGAATCACATCTGTTATAGCTTTATAGCTCCTGTACGCAAATTCGTTTGCATTAGGTGAAGGGCTGGCGAGAGACTGGCTGGTGTTAGCGGTTATGTGCTGCTGTTGGCACTACAATTCAGTATCTATACAGGACTGAGAAGATGCCCCTCACTCTTCAGCCAGCGCTGCCCACGGGCACACAGAATAAAGACACTGCCAGGTTGCTGAATGCAGCACAATCTGCCCTGTTGCAAAGGCACTGTAGTGTTGATAAGCGTGTGTTCAGCATTGATAGACGGAGCCATTTCAAAGTGTTGCATAAGATGTTATAATTTAGTTTAATGCTATTTCTATGATGGTTATTTATGTTAAATAATTGTTTAAGCCTTAAGTCTTGTATAATATTCCTACACCAGTTTACATAGTTTTTAAAATGTATTATTGTTAATGTATATGCACTCATTTTGAAAAAATAAGAAAATCACTTCCATTTTCAATGTAAATGCAGCATTTCTGCACTGGAATTGTTATGAGTGATGTTCATATGTAAAACTATACATTTGTATGGAACTCTTTAATTTTCATCACACAGCTGTTTTATAAAGGAGCCGCACATTATTCACAGTACGACATCTCAGCGGTTCTAGGGTTAACATTTTGTACTCTGAGAGAATAAGTTTATTCATCACGGCCATTTCTGCCCCGGTTCAAACTATTATTTCTAGCACAGAGTTAGTCTTGAGGTCCAGATTTATTTTTAGTAATTTAAAAGTAACCTCACTATTTTCACAAGTAGTATATACAGTGCATCCGGAAAGTATTAACAGCACTTCACTTTTTCCACATTTTGTTATGTTACAGCCTTGTTCCAAAATGGATTAAATTAATTATTTTCCTCAGAATTCTACAAACAATACCCCATAATGACAACGTGAAAGAGGTTTGTTTGAAATCTTTGCAAATTTATTAAAAATAAAAAACAAAAAAGCATATGAGCAAAGGCTGTGAATACTTATGTACAATACTTTGTTGAAGCACCTTTGGCACCAATTCCAGCCTCAAGTCTTTTTGAGTATGATGCTACAAGCTTGGCACACCTATTTTTGGGCAGTTTCTCCCATTCTTCTTTGCAGGACCTCTCAAGCTCAATCAGTTTAGAAGGGGAGCATCGGTGCACAGCCATTTTCAGATCTCTCCAGAGATGTTCAAATCGGGTTCAAGTCTAGGCTCTGGATGGGCCACTCAAGGACATTCACAGAGTTGTCCTGTAGCCACTCCTTTGTTATCTTGGCTGTGTGCTTAGGGTCGTTGTCCTGTTGGAAGATGAACCTTCGCCCCAGTCTGAGGTCCAGAGCGCTCTGGAGCAGGTTTTCATCAAAGATGTCTCTGTACATTGCTGCATTCATCTTTCCCTCGATCCTGACTAGTCTCCCAGTTCCTGTGATGCTGCCACCACCATGCTTCACTGTAGGGATGGTATTGGCCAGGTGATGAACGGTGCCTGGTTTCCTCCAGACATTAGTTCAGTTTTAGTTTCATCAGAATAGAGAATTTTGTTTCTCATGGTCCAAGAGTCCTTAGGTGCCTTTTGGCAAACTCCAGGTGGGCCGTCATGTGCCTTTTACCGAGGAGTGGCTTCCATCTGGCCACTCTACCATACAGGCCTGATTGGTGGAGTGCTGCAGAGATGGTTGTTCTTCTGGAAGGTTCTCCTCTTTCCACAGAGACACGCTGGAGCTCTGTCAGAGTGACCATCATGTTCTTGGTCACCTACCTGACTAAGGCTCTTCTTCCCCGATCGCTCAGTTTGGCCGGGTGGCCAGCTCTAGGAAGAGTCCTGGTGGTTCCAAACTTCTTCCATTTACGGATGATGTAGGCCACTGTGCTCACTGGGACCTTCAATGCTGCAGATTTTTTTCTGTACCCTTCCCCAGATCTGTGCCTTGATACACTCCTGTCTCGGCAGTCTACAGACAATTCCTTGGACTTCATGGCTTGGCTTGTGCTCTGACATGCACTGTTAACTGTGGGACCTTATATAGACAGGTGTGTGGCTTTCCAAATCATGTCCAATCAACTGAATTTACCACAGGTGGACTCCAATCAAGTTGTATAAACATATCAAGGATGATCAGTGGAAACAGGATGCACCTGAGCTCAATTTTGAGTGTTATGGCAAAGGCTGTGAATACTTATGTACATGTGCTTTTTTTTTTTTTTTTTTTTTAATAAATTTGCAAAGATTTCAAACAAACCTCTTTCACATTGTCATTATGGGTTATTGTTTGTAGAATTTTGAGGAAAATAATTACTCTTACTCTATAATTACTCTATAATTACTCTTACATGGTATATATCTCCTGAAACATATATTAATATTGACAATGTTAACATCTCTTTCTCTCTTACACTTTTATCTCAGGACATATTTCAGATCAACGCTCTCACCAGTCACAAAATATTCAGGTAAATGTGCAGACTTGTTTTAATTAAAGTACTTAAAATAACCATATTAAGCTAAATCATTAGAATCATTCTTGATTGATGTCTTATCAGTCAAAGACAGCAGATTTTTCTGCAAATATGTAAATATATGTTTGCAGTTTGATTTTAACTTGAATTTATTTGGGGGTGTATATTTTTGTTCTTTTGTGATTAATTAGTACTATTATTTATTGACTATTACAGAGGGAAGACGTGCTGTCGTACGCAGCCCTGGTTTTTGACCAGAATAAAAGGAAAGCTGGAAAAAAGAGGAGAGAAGGGAGGAGTGGCTCAGAGCTGACCTCGGAGTATGCTGCGGTCAGGACCCAGAGGAGATGGGATATCACTGCTTTTGTGGAATTAAATCTGACATGATTTGCGCTGCAAAATGACCTTCTCGCAGCTCCTTTCTTGCACAACACGAGGGAACAAAACACAGCTTTCACACAACCGCTACTAGGAAACTACACAACTGTACTCAGTTCTTCGTTTGGGTTATGATTTTTACATTTTTCTTCATGACATATTTGTTTAATTCAATCATTCATTGATTCTGCTGTTGCTTTGTTCGTTGTTCTGAAAACTATTTGATGTCTTAAAAATGGTTTCCTTTTTAACACATCTTTCGTGGGAGTAGTGCCTACTATCGAGTAAATATTAAACCTCACTCGTACTCAGTACAATATTATGTATATTTAGCCTATATCATATATAAGGGGCGTGTTGCCATGCATGATACATTTGACATCAGTTTAAAGTTTTTCACGTAATATAAAATGTGGGCTGTGTTCCTTTCCATTTCAAAATGAGAAAATGCATGCTACTAACTACGTTTCCTATGTATGTATGTATGTATGTATGTATGTATGTATGTATGTATGTATTGCCATTAAGTCAAAAAAGACTGTTAGGAACTTGTTCTGGTGCAGACACATACAACCATGAATAAAACAGACATTATTGACTGTGCGCTGGAATGCCGCGGTCTAGTCGCTGTCCCCTGAAATCGTGCTGTGCGTGGAGTTAACGCCATATTTTTCTATGTGTTATTTTGCGCGTTGCAAACCTGTTTTTTGTGCGGCGCACAGATATGAATAGAGCAGGAATAATTTCAGCCACTCCACAGATTTTTCTAGCCCTCTGTCTTTCCTCCATGCATTGTCTTAAAAACACTGTCTGCAACAGCTCCTACAGTCTTTCAATCCAGTACATCACTAATCATATACATTGCAAAATATCATTACGTGAATATATATAAAAAAATATATAAATCCAAGCCAAATCTATATGCATGAGATCTTGTGTACAGGATCACTGTATAGCGTCCATTGTGAAATTACTCACACAAGTGCTTAACACTAGAACCGCCATAGACGTTTGTAATTCAACAGTAAATATCTCTGCGTATGTGAATTTCTCCCGCATATTCATTCTTATATGATACTAAATATTTGAATTAAATACATATACAAGGTTTAATGTAAACTCATCAAAATGTATAAATTATAAATACTTTCTTCTCCAACCGCCGGACCCACAGTTTATGCAGTAGGATATATTGAATATAATATAACCAACAATCTGGGCCTTGTAATAAAATCAGTCATTGTAAAAGATTTATAATCGTGTTGATTGCTGAAAACACATGATTTTCTACAAATCAAATTCATATATTATTTCCATTATTTATTTTATTAGCAGATTTGCACCTGATATAGCTCTCCTCTGTCTCTCCTAATTGGCTCAGCAAGTTTCTATCTTTCCTGTGGAATTCAATCTTCATCACGTTGCAAACCCAGGTCTCTGCTTTGATCAGTCTGCTTGTGGTGGTCCCAAAGTCAGACACACAAGAACAAGGGCAGCAAGGCTTCAAAAACAGGATAATGTATTGTATTTTGGTCAAAAAGCCCAAAGATCCAGTGCAAACACATGCAAACACACGCAAACACAATGCTTACTAAGGCCCTGGTGGAGCCATTTCAAAGTGATTTCACGTTGCATAATATGTCATATTTCAGTTTTATGCTATATTTATAACTGGTTATTTATGTTTTATAACTGTATAAGTCTGCTAAGATATATGCATTCTGATTTATGTATTGGTTCAGCTCAGTACGTATCCTATGCTGATCATAATTCCACTATTACCCGACTACTAATTAACTATTAATACAAATATGTTCGTATTCACTGTCCTGCACCTATAAACACAATAAAGAGTGACGCTGTGTGACCTGAAGACAGTCATCCTGAAGCACTGAGTCTGCTGCTGAGGTTTGTCGTCCATGTTCATCAACAATACAGTACAAATAAATAACACAACACAAATAACACGTCATGAAGTAAATGAGAGCCTGTGTTGCAACAGCTGTCAGTTAAAAACATCACATGAGTGTTTTTGAAGAGAAAGAGGTTCAAATGTGTTAAAGGAAAATGTTAAACTGGACATACTGACAACATACTGAAGTCGTTCACTCTCTCAGTAAAACTAACACAGGAAATAACACTGCTTAGGATTTTGAAACAGCCTTTTACTTATAAATTCAAATGTATTCTACTGTATTCTGAAAGGAAGATGTAGTAACTTGGAAACAGGCATTTATCTTGCTGAACAATTGCTTTTCTCTTTAGAACACGTGAGGTGCTGTTTGCATGCTTGTGGAACCGGAACTGAACTAACATTTCTAACATTCGAACTGACCTTAGAATGACTGATAGGAGAGAGGGACTAGCAACGCAGTTACTACAGGAGACAAGGAATAGAAAGGCAGAAAATGACTCGTCTAAAGTTTTACTGAAGAAAAACGTATATCATGTAGAGGATTACTCACTTTGGTTGCTGTTCAACTACATGACATTAATGAGGGGCCCCAAACTTTATCACAGACTTACTACACAACGTTCTGATGGCAGTACTGGCCTTACTTTCACAACTAGTGTGGAGTTCGTATCTGGAATCTGTGGAAGAAACTCAGTCTTCAATCAGGTTGCAGTGCCTTTATTACACGCAGCCTGGAGAACAACAGTGAATCAAGACAATTCCAAGACAAATCAGAGCTTTTTATACACACAGAAGTCAAAGATCTGGTTATAATTGACAAGTCATTACTATATTATCTTAAAAGGCAGCTAAGCAGAATATATCTCATTAGAGGACAGAGTCCATAGGTCAACACATGGATTAGGGAACAGACACTCAAATCATACTGTTTGGCATTTTCTCCAAGATGCTCATCATAAATAACAAACAGAGATCAAACTACCTTCTGGCCTGACTGTTTGCTTGATCTTATCTTTCTTAAGTATACATGAAGTAAAACATTTGTGAGAAAGGAATTTCTAACTCAACTTCCACCAATCCCTCCTGTTAGATGTTATTTTACTGGTGCTTACTGTAAATCAGATGGCTACCATACTGAAGAGACACTGTAGAATGTCTTTGAATGATATGTGAATTAAAGCAGATCACTTATTCCCCAGTTCGACACAAAAGCGTGGAATAGCCTATATTTTTGAAATTCTGCCTGTTGGATCTCCTACTAAACTGTGTTAGCTGGTCCCAGACCTTCTGCCTGTCTTCTGAATTAGCTATCAGCCCACACTTGGGTCCTCTATCCCAGAGGATTTCACTGTGAAAACTCCTTTCAAGATGCATGTTGAATCTGCAATCCCTGCAAGTATCAAATCCCTTTTATGTATCTATATATTTATTTTAATTACATTGTAATTGTGTGTATTAGCATTGTAATTAATCATTATTGTATTATATTACAATTGCTTAATTTAATAAGATAAAGTAAAATAATAATAATATAAAATGACAGAGCATTGGACTGCAGTTTCCTATTGTAACGCTGCCCCCATGTGAGGCTGTGAGCCGCAGTGTGGCTCTGTGATGTCATTATTCATGGCACAGGCCCATTAAACGCTGCACTGTGCTGTGTCCTGCCCCTCCGAGCAGAGGCTGCTGATTGGTGTGCTGGAGCAGGAGGGCTGCAGGGCTCCACACCCATCTCACTCTTGATTGGCCGGCTGAGCACTTCCTGTGAACAGCGGTGAACTCACTGGTGACGACCAGGACTGGATCACATGGTTTAACACTGCATTAATGGCAGGCAGTCAATGAGATCTGCAGTAATCTCGAGAATGAGAAACACTGTGTTGAGGTTTTTACATTCAGGGACACATTGATTCCCGTAACAGGAGACAGAACACACATTTATTATAATTATGTTTTTATTGAACGTGCAATTTCACAAATATATTAATGGAGACAGAAATAATCAACAAAACAAATATTAAAACTAGCAGTAGCATTTATCTGTGGTTTTCTCACCTGAGGTCATGGACAGCGCATAGTCAATCAAGCAAAGCACAATGCATCAGTAACACATTATATTAAGGTCCTGGTTATTGATGCCAGATTCAATTTGATCAGAGGCTAATGCATGGTTTAATAGTTACAACATAGTAGGAGTGTAGTAATAACAGTGTATTTAATATTATAATATTTAATATTATTAATGTAAAAGCAAGGTATTTTTTGGATTTGAAAAGGTGTCTTTAAGGTGTGATAAGAGCATTAACTGACGATCACAGCACATTTCACAGGAGCTTCATCTCCTCTGGGTCCTGACCGCAGCATACTCCGAGGCCAGCTCTGAGCCACTCCTCCCTTCTCTCCTCTTTTTTCCAGCTTTCCTTTTATTCTGATCAAAATCCAGGGCTGCGTACGCCAGGACGTCTCTTTCTCCTCTCTGCTGGAAAGCAGTCATGTAACAGTAACACGTGTGAAACACTGATCCTTCACCCAGAAATCATGTGAGTTACTGTTCAGTGTGACCCGTGTGTGAGAGGCTGTGTGCAGAGGACTGTGTACCTGTGACTCTGTGTCTGTGTGCAGAGGACTGTGTACCTGTGACTCTGTGTCTGTGGACAGAGGACTGTGTACCTGTGACTCTGTCTGTGTGCAGAGGACTGTGTACCTGTGACTCTGTGTCTGTGTGCAGAGGACTGTGTACCTGTGACTCTGTGTCTGTGGGCAGAGGACTGTGTACCTGTGACTCTGTGTCTGTGGGCAGAGGACTGTGTACCTGTGACTCTGTGTCTGTGTGCAGAGGACTGTGTACCTGTGACTCTGTGTCTGTGTGCAGAGGACTGTGTACCTGTGACTCTGTGTCTGTGTGCAGAGGACTGTGTACCTGTGACTCTGTGTCTGTGCCGTGGGCAGAGCTGCAGTGTTGGTCACTGTGAGGAGGACGTCCAGAAGCTGCTTCTGAAAACACAGCAGAGAGAGGTGATGCAGAGACTGCCCGGCCCAGGGGATTGTGGGACAGAGAGGCTACCAGTGACAGGGACAGATAAGATTTCAGTCTGCATTGAGGTGGAGTTCTCTATTAGGACCCTCATATTGTTAGGGCATCATTAGTAATGCAGATTGTCATTCAAGACAAAAACAAACATTGATGATTCAGAAAAGTTTTGATCATAAATATGAATCATATTGCAGTTCATGTGCGTCCCACTTGTTGGTTATTGAAACCGTAATAGAGCACACTTTGAGCACTGCTGTGACGAGCGTCCCAAACACACAGAGCACTGCAGCCAGAGCCAGGACATTGAGAGAGAGCGCACTGTGGCCCCCGCAGCCACACGGGCCCTCCGCACTGCCTCCTGCCTCACTGCGGTCACCTGCGATGGACAATGTGTGTCATTGTTATTGTCATTACCAGTACAATTACTTATTATATATATATATATATATATATATATATATATATATATATATATATATAATATAAAACTACAACAACTTATAATAGAATATTACACATAATAATGAGAGAACAGTGCTATGGACAAATTTCCTAAAGCATTGCTTAATTTTGTGTAGTTTGTGGACCTTAAATCATTTAAGTACCTTCAATTTTAAAAATGTATACAAAATGAAGTACTGGAATAAACGTCCAACCATCCAATGAACCGGACTGACCAAATTAAAGTCCATAAGTCTATCTCCCAGCATCCCCTGTGGCAGCACCTGCATATCTGTCACAGCTTAACTTATTTAAGTGATTTTAGTATGAGTAACATAAACAATGTTTTAAGTAATATTTAAGAAAATTAAATATGTATAATTTACTTGACCCACAATTAATTTTTTTCCAGTGCAGGAGGAGTTAGTGTTATGACGATGGGAAGAATAATAACGTTATTGTAAGAGAACAAGACAATGTTTTGACACTCAGACTAATAATAATAAATAATGAAATAACACTGATAAGGTACCGTTTGTATACAAATGAAATAATCAATTAAAATATGCATTTATCTGCAATGTGCAGCCGTGTCCCGTTGCCAAACAGGATCTGCCCACATGTGGCCACAGCACAGTAGTAAGTCCCAGCGTCAGAGGAGCGGAGGTTCCTCTTGGGGAGCTCATAGACACAGCCCTGTGCAGGAAGCCCAGGCTCAGAGCTGCTCTCACACGGATCACTCCTGTTCCCATGGGTGTAAATGAGTCCTGGAAGGGCTTCTCCTGAGCCATGCCTGAACCAATGAACACTGTGCTCTCCTGCACAGGTCTCAGTGTAAATTGTACACTGCAGAGTCACACTGTCTCCTGGCTGGATGGGGACAGACGCCGGCTGCTGCTCCACTCTCCTGCTGACGGACCCTGAGCCTGAGAGAGTGACAATATGGTTTACAGTAACACATTGCAGCCTGGATCAGTAATGTAAGGGTTAATATACAGTTGAGATTGTGTTACATAAAGTAATCTGAATCTTTACATCTTGACGTAGCTGTGCATTTTTCATGTGAAATTATTTCTCGTAGATTTTCTCAATTTGCCCAATTTCTGTTTATAAACAGAATTCCTGTATAAACTTATCTAAACATGTCTAATCTTTTCTGGCTTTGTCAGCTCTTTCCGCAACTTGAACTATATTTGTATCTTGTATTTGTTTATTTATTTTTATTATTAATTATTTTAAGACATGGAGCTAATTTTAGTATTGTTATTGTTGCATTTATGAAGAATATCTATAAGGCATTTACGTTATATATTTATTAATGAGAGTATATTATTATTATTATTATTATATTACTCAATACATTAGTTTTTGCATCATGAGAAGCACTGCAGCTTTGAGTATTGTTCTTTGCATGTATTTATGAATTGTGAAATGAGATCCTAGTCTTTTTGACAGAAACACGGGTGAGAGATCTGTACTGCAGCAGGCAACTCAATCTGCCTCCAGCGCTGCATCTAGTGACACACAGCCAAACACAAGCACTGCTTTTATAGGGAGAATATTTGGACAATCCTGTAATACCTTTCTTTATGATATTGTGAGCGGACGGCCTTTTAGAGATGATGCCGCCTGAATATCAACATTGTAATTTAATGGAAAACCAGTATCCATTGTAACTTCACATTTAGCATGAGGGGAAATAAAATGTAAGATAAAAAACCCTGATAAGAGAATTGCTGGACTCACCTTTCAGTCGTATTGAAGTTCCAGATCCGAATCTCACTGATGTGTCCCTGATTGCTCCACAGTAGTATCTGGCAACGTCTGACGCTTCAATGTTGGAAATGTTGAGATTAAAAGAATCACCTCTTCTATCTATTGCACAGCGTTTGTTGTCAGAGCCTCCAAGAAATAAAGCTGCATTATTTTTAAATGAAACAATGGATGTTGAAGGTCCTCCAGATGGTTGCTTGATCCAGACCAAGGCATTGCTTGCGTAACTCTTGGAAACGCTGCAGCTCAGGGTAACTGAACCTCCGAGCTCCACTGTCACCGAGGAAGGGGACTGAGCAAACATCTGACAGAGAAGCAGACCTGGAAAACACAGGGAGTCGGGCAGGGAGGACGACATACAGCTCCATCTGAACACGACCTCCTGCTCTCAAATACTGCATCTCAACGACCATCAATAAATAAAGCAACTGAAAGAACATATTGTAAGTATAGATCAGTACATGATATATATATATATATATATATATATATCCAAAACATCTAACTGATTATAATTTATTTTACAGATTTAGTTTTAGTTTTTCCAACAGACATTAAATGTATACTAATGAAAAGTAGTTTCTTGCTATTAAATGCTTTATTGTTTTTGAAATGTGTTGTTTCACTGAGAACTGTCATACAGATTTGTGAACAACACTAAGCCTTACCTGCTTTAGAGCAAAATGAAAGGAGAAATAAGATTATGTTCATTGTACTCTGTTAGGGTTTGTCTTCTCTATTTGTTATTCTCAATGAAGTGTTCTGTCTGAACTGAAGATTACAAATCTATAGATGAAAGGACTGAGCACATTAGACTGTCATTTGTTTGGCTACTAAACGGTTCAGTTACAATGCTATATATAGACATCTCAAAGACTATTCGCCTCTTGCAGATCTATGCTCAGAAGGGGGGCTTGTGTTCCTATATGATCATAATATCTTTGCAATTAATTCAAAATCACCACAAGACTGCAATGGTGCTGAATGTCTACAGCTTCACACATTTATTTTGAACTTGCCTGTCTCTCCAGCTTCCGTATGTCTTGTTTTTTTGCATGAACCCCAATAAGGAGATGTTTCCTGCTAGGTCTTAGTTTTGGTGCATGTAGAGGCTGTGAGTCTGTCTTCATGGGCTGAGATATTGTATGAGCGCTCTTTGTGTTGTATCTTGTCCACCGATGTCCTTTTTCACAAACTGCTTGTTACAGTTCTTACATGTGCCCAAACAAGGGCGCTGACTCCATGGGGGTCTACCAAGGGTGTTGGACTCTAAGGTTCAAGGATTGTTTTGGACCAAACCAGTTGTTTAATGGTGTTAATTAAGACATAAACATTTTAAAGTTGACATTAAAATAACACTGATAGAAAATAGCATAAGCATCAGAGCCCCACTTCTCAGCCTACATGTGTCATCTGCAAGAGGTGCATAGAGATGGCATTATGGCTCGCCTTGTTCCAACTTCAATCACAGATCATTGGAAATAAATATCAAGGGGATATTTTGGACAGTATTTCATAAACATAAATGGGATTCTTGGCTCAATATGTCACTGAGCAGCCTGCTTGATTTGGCGGTGTTGTGCAGTTTATCATTCAGATGTTCATGCACTTTGACTGCCTGCCATTAATGCAGTGTTAAACCATGTGATCCAGTCCTGGTCGTCACCAGTGAGTTCACCGCTGTTCACAGGAAGTGCTCAGCCGGCCAATCAAGAGTGAGGGGGGGGTGGAGCCCTGTAGCCCTCCTGCTCCAGCACACCAATCAACAGCCTCTGCTCACAGGGAGGGGCAGGACACAGCGCAATGCAGCGTTTAATGGGCCTGTGCCATGAATAATGACATCACAGAGCCACACTGCAGCTCACAGCCTCACATGGGGGGCAGCGTTATCAGAGGGAAGTGAGAGATCTATTGGGCAGCGTGTGAAATGTGTGCTTCCTGCCTTGATCTGAACACACTTGGGAAACACATCTCTCAGGGACACTTACAGAGCCAGTCCTCACAATCTCAACACTGCTATGAATGTGCACAGATTACTACTCTACCCCTGTGTCCTCCATTTGCAGTGAAGGGGGACAGGTCACATGTTGATCGATTTTAGTTTGTTTTTGTTTATAACTTATACAGACAATCTGTTGAAACAGAAAAACAACCAAGTCCAGGAGCTTCTGTATATCCCAATATCTGGACCCCAGCCCTCCAGGAAACACATGTTCCAGTGTGATTTTTTAAATGAATGGTGTGTGCAGTGCAGAGGGGATGCTGCCTGGACAGACTCCTGTCTTCTGCACGTCCTCTGAGCCCTGCTGGTGGAGCGAATAATCAGCAACACCCAGCTTAGCCCTAATTGTAACTGTAACCCAGAGCAAAGCCCCACTCTTCCGCTAACACTTACGTACATAAAGAGTATTTAAATACTATATCGATATGAGATCAATGGATGCAAGTAAAATATTAAAGTGGAACTGAATGGTTTGGTTTAGGATTTCTTGGACATGTGAAAGATATTTAGATAAAAAGGCAATCCTAAGTGTCATCCTAGTTGTAGTGAGAACAGGAGGTGGTTAGTCTTTAACAAGTGTGTTTATAGCATCAATGGTACACCAATCAAACAGCAGAATGAAGTGTGTTTGCCTTTTATCTCTAAAGACTTTCTGCTGCGATGTTTATTTCAGACACAGCACTTTGTGGACCAGAGAGAGACCCTAACAAAGTACACCCTGTGGAGGTGATTCGAACAAAGGAAAAGGTGTAGGTATTTAAGGTGACCTCTCATTAACCATTAAGATTCCCCATTAATTAAGACTCCTCCTTTCAAAATTTTCACCTTTACTGTGATTTAGCTTTAGGTATTGTCACGGTTTCCCCCCCACACTTCTCCAACTCGCCACCAGAGGTCATCATCACCAGAGTTCAAAACCCCTTATACCTGTTCTTCCACATTCCTCAAAACCCAGTGCCCTCTCTCACCTCCCTCAAACTTCCATTCGCTCAGCACTGCCCAGCACCCGTTACCTTCCATCTCCTGCCCTCTATATGAACCCCCTGGTCACATCTCTCATTGCTAAGTCTAGTCTTCTTTCAAGTTGCTATTCTCAGTGTTTCCCTCTTGTTTATTGATTTCCTGTTCCTTGACCTTCTTGTGTACCTTGACTTACGATTCCCGGATTCTCCTGACCAGCCTGTTCGCCTCATCGTTGACCCTTGCCGGCCTTAGCGACCTCGCCTTCGGATTCTCCTGGACATTGCTTTTGCTGATACTGACCCTCGCCTGTCCCTGGACTCCCTTATCTCTGCACCTGGGTTCCTCATTCCTGAGTCACCACGTTACAGGTTGTTTGGGACGGCTCTGTTATAGAACGTGCTCCTTCCTACAAATACCTTGCTATTTGGTTAGATGATGATCTAGATTTTAAAACACATTGCTGAGTTGATTAAGAAGCTGAAGGTTAAAATTGGTATATTATATAGAAACATCTCGGAATAGAAATTAAATTGTGCAAGATACTTTTATGTCAGTGCTAGACCGAGGTGGACAGTAATGAAATACATTTACTTGAGAACTGTACTTATGTACACTTTTTTGAGTATCTGTACCTTACTTGAGTATTTTTTCTGGAAACTTGTGACTTTAACTTTACTACATTTGAAAGACAAATCTCGTACTTTTCACTCCACTACATTTCAGACTGCATTTTCTTTTTTTAACCATTTAATGAAATTGATTGTATTTCATTTACAATACAAATATTTAGTTATTGTTAACGGTCGCTTTTCAAAAACTTTTTTTTTTTAATGATGAGTTATCTGTTGTAAACAAAACCAAATTAAAACAAATGTTGTATTAATAAGATAAGGTACTGCTAATATTGATACACAGGTCTAATAATGACATGCGGCTCCTTCTCCAGTTCCACAATTTAAAACCGACAAAATAACACAAGACATAAAATCTAAGAACCATTGGTCCTGCAGTCCAGCCACTGTTCCCTGCTTCCCTCTTCTCCCATTCATCCAGCACTCCTAGGCACTGTTCATTGCTCCCTCTGCTCAGCATATATCCTGTGAGTTGCTAGTATCCTGTGATGTCTTGATGCCTGTTAGCCTGTACCCTTGATTCCTGGCTGCCCTCTCTGGATTGTTTGCCTGATCGACCTGAGCTTTCGCCTGCCTCATCGGCTACTCTTCTTGCCTCTTCTCCATTGTTCCTGTCTCTGGCCCTTGACCCCTTGCTTGCTTGACCACTCTATACACCTCCACACCTGGGTTCTTCTCTCCTGTACCACACCTTGCTTCACATTGATTGTGCATTGCAAAAGACACATATACTGTATATTAACAATGACCTCTCATTGAAGATTTATCTATCACTGGAATAATATCTGAAATTTAACGTATTAATGTGTTTAATGTGAATACAGTCTAATGGTTACTGGCACTGATTATTTACCTGTAGCCCCTGCCCACAGACACAGAGTCACAGGTACACAGTCCTCTGCACACAGACACAGAGTCTCAGGTACACAGTCCTCTGCACACAGACACAGAGTCACAGGTACACAGTCCTCTGCCAAAATATAGTAAAGAAAAAAGTCCTGGCTTTCACATAATTCCAAAACAAATACAGCTCAGGCTTGTAGTTGGTAAGCTTTAAAGATTTAAAATTGGAAAAGTTAAATGTAACTTAATCAAATTACTCTGGATGTCAAATGTCAAATAAAGATGCAATTAAAACATTCTCCATCAAAACAATGTGGGGAAGTGTTGGGGTAAAATTGCCCCCTATGTATTGTATTTACCTACTGTATAATACTCTGCATGTTGGGAGAACAGAGTACAAGGATTTATATATAACATGTTCTACTAACTGTTAGGAATTATTAAGCTTTGCTCTGATATTAGGTAGTCATAGTGATAATTGTAACCATGTAACTCATTGTATTGTATTCTGATTTTAGGATTAGATTAGATTAGATTAGATTTGACATTGACATATCTCACTGGAAATGTTGCCGTGACAGGGGGGCTGAAACTTGTCATTATTGCAAAAATAACAAACTAGCGCATAACTGTGTTTCTGTGAAAGTCTAGACACTTGAACCCACGGCTTTCCCCTCGACTCTATCTTGGAAATGTCAAACCACAATCTCCCTATATTTATATTATATTTTGAGGAACAGCTCAGAGCTGACAACATAAACAAGCTACATGCAGCTCTTCAGACAAACCAGAAAGAAGATCGAGTCCCACGTCATCTACTGCTAGGCAAACCGTGCAGACATGTCAACCGAAACTGTCGAGTGTGTTAGGGGTTATGATATCGGACACTTTCCATGTCTGCCTAGCAGCTAGATCTGTAATATGTAATATGTGTGCTGTAGCAGAAATAAACTGAAGACAAACGATCTGGCATTGTGTCGGTGACGTGTCTTCCTGAGCTCGTATCCTGCGCAGGATCCACCATCTTGCACTGACAGCGCTGGGTTATCCTAGTCCAGGGAACCCAAAGGGATCACTTCTCCGTGAAGTGTGTGTACCTTAACAGGAAGCAATAAAAAAGGCAAACACAATGCTAGGGTATATTGTCAAAAGTGTAGAATTGAGAACAAGGGCAGTGATGTTCAGACTGTACAATGCACTAGTTAGAGCTCATCTGGATACTGTGGACAGTTCTGGGCTCCACACTTCAAGAAAGATATCGCTGCTCTAGAGGCAGTTCAGAGGAGAGCAACCAGACTTATTCCAGGTCTGAAGGGAATGTCCTACTGAGAGACTGAGGACCTGAACCTTTTCACCATGGGACTGATAAACTACTACTGTACACAGATATACATATTTTCAGGAAAAAGTAAATGGTTCCTAAGATATATACATATATATTATTTATTTATTTACATACTTCTCACACAATAACTTTCCAGATGTGTCTCATTCTAAAGGAGTATATAAATTGCTTAAATAGAGTAGAAAGAAAGAAATGTGATCCCTATCTATCACCATGTGGCACATCCAGGGCCTGGGCTCCTCAGTGTTCGGGCTGAAGAGCACAGCCCCGGAGTTCAGAGAGAGACTGAGAGACAGGGATGTCATCATCCTGCAAGAGACAATGTGTCGGGTAGACGCGTCCACTCACTGTCCCTCAGGTCTTAGTGCCCTCCCTGAAGAAGCCCTCCGTCAGACACGGCAGGGACTCTGGGGGAATAATAATCTGGTGCAAAGCAGAGCTCAGCGACTCAATACAGCCCCAACAGCAGAGTCACAGATATGGCTCAAAATAAGCAAAGAAATCATCTTTATACAAACCGATGTGTTCCTGTGCGCAGTGTATGTTCCCCTCTCTGAATCCCCCTATCACAATGAGATCTTCCCCAACCTCCAGACTGAGGTCTGCCACTTCCAGGCCCAGGGAAGTGTGCTGATCTGTGGGGACCTGAACGCCCGGACAGGCAGCCTGCCTGACTTCACCAGCACACAGGAAGACGGCCACATATTCGTCCACACCCCCTTAAACAACCCCCTCAGCTCCCTTAGACACAGCCATGACAGGGGAGTGATTAAAACGGGCAACAATTACTGCAGCTCTGTCAAGGACTGGGCCTGTATATCATGAATGGCAGGATCCGGGGAGACTCTCTGGGAAGATACACCTACAGCTCAGCTCCTAGACCCCTTCTCTCTCAGTGCAATCACCGTCCCACCACTGACACCTCTGTCAGACCACAGCACTGTGTTCCTGAAGAGGACAGAGCAGAGCAGCAGCGCTCACACACAGCCCAGCAAGCTGCACAGCCTCAGACACTCCTACAGACGGGCTCAGACAGCGCACAAGAGTACCAGAAAGCAACTGGCAATCAGGACATCTGGTCACCACAAATCAACATAGTAAAAACGGAATAAATCTGGCTATAAAAAACTAAAAAAACAGTCAAAACTGAAAATTAAAAAGAACAACCCAACAAAACACAAAGAGGAGAATTGTTTTCATAAGGAGTGCAATACAATAAGGAAGGAACTGAAGAAACTATCAAACTAAAAGCACAGACGATCAGATAACCCAGATTTACGCCTCAGTTACTGTGAAACACATTACAAAAAAACACTTAGATCAAAATCAATCAATCAATCAATTTTTATTTGTATAGTGCCCTTCGCAGGGTAGCCACAGAGCACTTTACAGACTGGTAAACATACAACAAACGTACAGCAAAATAAAAAACATAAATACAATACAATCAAATATAGACCTGTAAACATTTTACATGATCCAGAATAAAGAGGGTGAACATTAAAGTAAATGAACCATTTTAGGCACGGAGTAGAGAAAAACAAAAAAACTCCTATGGATGGCATGTAGGAGAAAATGAATCTCTGGGGGTCCACGGCTTAGGGCCCAGGCCTAATGGTTGCCTCCCCGCCAGGCAGTATAGTTGTTACAGCAGCATGGAGATCAGAAAGTTCTTTATCGGTGCTGCTGGCTGTGCTCTTCCCTCTGGAGGAGGCCTCTCGCTGGTCATCCGGGGTGGAGGGTTTGGACCATCAACAGGCTTTGGGTTGCGATGGCTCGTCAAACCTTGGGTGTGAATGCCCCATTGACCCTCCGTGGTGAGGTGCTTCTGGGATGGGTTGTGCCTCATCAGACTTCCATGGTGGGGGACGAGGTGCCTCGTTGGACCCTCGGAGGAGGCTGTTGCTGGAAGACAAGAGGGCAGTCGTGCTCAGATAAAAAAAGAACAGCACACCCAAAATCAACTGACAATAATCGAAGAGTCCATTAACACAAACAGATTCTGGGAAAACTGGAATACATTTAATAAATCATATCCTGAAGAATTGGCCATCCAAAATGGAGATATTTGGAGAGACCACTTTGAAAACCTTTATGAAAACATTCACCACTGAGAAATCAGCTCAGCATGACATCAGTGTGGAACTAAAAAGAGTGGAATCGGCATTTAAAGACACCCAGACACCCTGGACTCCCCCATCACTGAGCAGGAGTTGCAGGAGAAGCTGCGCGCCCTGCTGCCCAGGAAAGCCTGTGGGCCTGAGGGCATCTCCAACGAGATGCTGAAACACAGCAGCCCTGAGCTGCAGCAGGTCCTGCTACGGCTGTTCAACCTGGTGCTCAGTGTGGGCCACTTCCCTGATATCTGGGATAAAGGACTGATCACCCCGATTAATAAAAGTGGAGACAAACTGGACCCTAATAACTACCAGGGCATCTGTGTGAGCAGCAACCTGGGGAAGGTGTTCTGCACCTGCATCATTAACGACCGGATACTGGCCGTCCTTAGCAAGCACAGCGACCGGGCGAGAACCGGGCCCTTGCTGGAGCAGCACTGACAGACCTGGACCCTGGCAGTCTACATGAGGACGACATATTATGATATTCCAGAAAAAGGCCAGGCCTCAGGGAAGTAGGTGCCACTTCACTTTAGGAAACAGCACCATCGAACACTGCACCCACTGCACATACCTAGGCCTCCTGCTCAGCGCCACTGGAAGATTCAACACGGCGGTGAAGACACTGAGAGAGAAAGTACGCAGGCCAAATTAGCAAAAAATACCTGTTTGAATCTGGCTAAAAATATTTAAATCCTTAATCCAGCTCTGTATGGCAGTGAGGTGGGTCCCCTCACAGAGGAGCAGTTCACTCAGTGGGACAAACACCCGACAGAAACCCTACATGCAGATTTCTGCAGGAAAACACCGAACATCGCATGCAGGGCAGAATTAGGGCCAATATCCATTATTAATCAATGTACACAAAAGAGCAACTCCATTCTGATTCCATCTAACAGCGACCCACACTACTGCCACCACAAGGCAGGCTCATCTCACACACTTCTGACACCAATGGAATGGTTTCGGGTTACTAGCAGCGATGAGAGGACGACGACGAGAGACTGGCACAACGAACCTTTATTCAAGACAACTCAGGAACACATAACCACACAACAGGCTCGGCAATGGCTTTTATAGCCTCAGTGCAGGTTAGCGGGAACTTCGAACGGACCAATCACGGCGTCTCTCAGGAGCGCATTGGTCCAGACCCGACCAGTGGGAGCTCGAATGAGAACCGCAGGGAAAGCAGGGGAGGAGAGAGAGAGACATAGCTGCAGCACAACACACACACAGGACAAATCACTGCAACAATTAGAGACACGGTGCCAGCCGTTACAGTATATTTACTTAATATCTTCTGATTTTACATTTTGTGAAATACCTAAAACTGTTAGATTAATATACATTGTGTGGCACTTATGTTTTAAGACAAAATGCAGTGATATCAATCTGTCCTGAGCATGAATGTGCACAAATGAACTCTACAAAATAAAGGCATCATTTATTTATTTTTGAGAATTTATACGTTTTTAAATTGTCGGAGTGTTAAATATAAATGCTTGCGGCCTATTCTCCATTTGATACAGGAGATAACTAAACATAATGCTTTTCCCCATCGTTTACAACAAACACGTCCATTGCGGACCACCGCCCGGCTGTATGTGGCCCCTGAGGCTGTTTGCTCCGGCCCTAGAGTCCATTTGAAAAAAATAATTTCTGTGACATACACTTAACACTAGAAGCGCCGAGCTTATGTAATAAAAATCTCTACTGTGTTTTAACTGCATAAACACAGAAATAAATATGTTATAAACACAATTACGTAGAATAGCCAAAATCGGGTTATTTCCACCGGTCATTTAAATACATAATAACTCAAATATAACCCATAATCCTGCCTGCCCTTTACAATACAGTCAGTCTGGTGCCGCAGTGTTGATCTCTACCTGTCTACAGTCTTTCATGTGCTTGAAAAACACACGCATTGTACAGCATTACAGGTGTTTCTTACAACTGTACTCAGATTGAGCTGATACAGTGATTACCGCAAATAAACATGGATTGGAAACGGAGACTGAAGAGAGCTCGTTTTGGACATGCCATGTATATGAACGTGACTGATTCAGGGGATCAGTGATACTGGCAATGACAGATCAGTCGTGGGTTTGTGCCAGTGCTGTGAAAACACTGCGAGTGAAGTGTTACAAGAGGTGCTGGGAGGGGTGATTGGTGTTGCCTATTATTGGTGTTATTTATTATGTTTATTTTATTATGGAGTTTGTGGGGTTTTATTTTCACTTGTCATTACTTTTGTATTTGTTATATTGCTTGTTAATTTTCACTTGATTTGCTTTGTTTCTTTTCACTTAATTGTTTTCACTTAAAGGCAACATTCTCACCAACTGCAGACACCAATCAAGGACACACCCGTCTGATTGGGCGGTGTCCCCCACTCCTTTAATTAGCACAACTGTTTTCATTAATCTCCTGACCCCTACTGAAGAGCACCTGCTTTAAAAAGAGTGCAGAGAGCAGGAAGAAGCAGACCTGGGATTGAGAAGGAAGGAGGACAGCACTGTGGGGAGCCAGGCAGGAGGGTGTGTGACAATGGGGAACAAGCCTAGAAGACAGCCTTGAGGAACAGAGGAAGCTGCAGATGGGAACAGGGGAATTGTTCATGGCAGGATAAGTACTCTGATGTCTTCTGGGAAAACTCTCCTTGAGTTTTGACTGATGATTGCTGTGCACCCTTCCTGGCTCTTGGCTGCCTCTGCGTAACATGTGGTATCCTGAGGAGAAAAGGAAAGTTAATTTGAGGAGAGATACTGGACTGATTTCCTATTTTATTAAATTTTTTGATCAATTGCTAGCGCAAACACCTGTTGCTAAAGGCGGCTTTAGTGTGTCTAATTCTAGGTAATGGGGCCTCTAGGCCGGCGGACTTCATGCCCCGCCTGGCAACCATTGTAATAAACTTGATGTAATTCCAAATATTGACTCTGGGATCTTTCTTTAGCCTGCGCGGGGAGAGGGGGGGGGGATAGTGAGACCCCCTCCTCACTGGAATAAAATAGGGGTGGCGTGGTCACGTGACGGTGGCAATTGTTCCCCCCTTTGTCACCGTCACATGAAACGCAGGTCCAAATGGCAACGAGTGCTTTTACTCCACTGATGCCCAGCACATCCACCAAAATAATGATTCAGGACATTATCGGTGGAGGAGCATTAATTGTGATGCTATATATTCGTGGAGTAAAAGTGTTCACCTGGAGAGGCTGTCAAAATGCAGTGTGAGGTATGAGCTCATGCAGGGAAAGTGCAGAAACTGTCCTGTGTGACTGTTTGAGCTGTCAGGTATGCAGACTAAATCTATAGTGTATTGAAATGCAAAGCTACAGTGAATACAAGAACCGTTTGTTGAAAACCAAGCTTACAGTTTTGAAAATGTTTACTTTAGTGTACAATTATGTTCTGATAAATGGAATAGTTATTTTTGAACTAGAAAATATTGTGTTTGAGCATTACTCCAATATTTATGTTTACACTGGTTTCATTCTCTTATTGTATTGAGCTTTTTGCTTATTGTAGGCTATAAAGTTAATCATTATTGACTGCAGTGTGTGCGTTTAGAAAAAGTGATTTGTTCTTGCATTAGAATGTAAGTTTCATCTGTATTCATGTCTTGATGCAGGTGTATTAATTAAGGTTGTGGCCCATGAATACATTGTAAACACTCGAATGGCCCTTGATAGGAAGAACGTTCCCCAGCCCTGCCATAAACTAATCCTAACATGCGGCCAGCACAGCCTTGTGGAGCAGCCATGCTCTTCCCTGCCGGGTCCGCTCTGTTTATACAGCTTTTATAGAAATCTTATCCGTCAACAAGCTCAGCAGAAAGTCACTGTTCAAGTCAAGCCAACGAGTGCCCAGACGCAACCAGCTCATAGAGGTAGCCCGCTATCTAGCTTATGTCAGAGCAGCAAGTTAGTCATATTAATGGTCACGTTAGCACAAATAACTATAACATCATTGATAGATAACATTGTTGTCCAAGGAATAATTACGTATAAATGTTGACAAGCATTTCACAACCCAAGAGAAGTCTCTGTAATTAGCTGATGTCCATGGCTGACGCTATTGAGGGGGTTTTACCCCCCTGTATTTTCTCTCAGTCCCCCTAAAAATAACACGGATATGAAGTAACGGCAGTCAAATAGTCCGACAAAGCACCGTCAGCCGCCCCTTGTATTTTCACTCATCCCCCTAAAAACATTACCACAAAAGAATCGAAGAATGAAGAAGTGACTCCGCAAAACTGTCAGCCCCCATGCAGCCCCAGGAAGACCCCTAAACCCTGCAGTGCAGACCCGCCGCTGGCGTCAGCTGGACAATGACAGCATCATCAGCCACCAGCTCACCTTGCAGCAGACAGATGTGTGTCTGTAAATCTTCGCGGTGTTTAGCGGGGAATGGGGCCTCCCACACTCTTATCCACTGCCGGCATCTTTCCTGTTGAGTTTTGGGCTTTGGAAAAGGGTCCCTGCTGTCGGGTTTGTAGGGCCACAGGCACAGCGTCTCATCATGGTGAGCCTGAACGCCAAGAGCTAGACGGACCATCTTCAGGCAGTGACCGGCTGCTCAGGTAGGATTGGACAAGGCCTGTTTGGGGCGAGGCTTTGTGAAAGGTCAATTCAGGGGCGGGCTGACAAAAAACTAAACAAAAAAAGACGCACAACCGCGCTCTTGGCGTGCCCACCTATACAGCTCTGCGTGCCACCAGTTCGCCATCCCTGATCTAAACTCTACTTACGTCTTTGTCTGATTAGCCTGAAACAGCAGATTCCCCATTAGAAACAAAATGGTTCACATAATCTGCTAAATCTTGCATCTAGACTTAGCAATGATAGATGTGACCAGGGGGTTCATACAGAGGGCAGGAGAAGGAAGGTAATGGGTGCTGGGCAGTGCTGAGTGAATGGGAGCTGAGGGAGGTGAGAGAGGGCACTGGTTGAGGAAAGTGGAAGAACAGGTACATAGGGTTAGAACTGTGGTGATGATGACCTCTGGTGGCGAGCTGGAGAAGTGCGGGGGGGAAACTGACAGGTTTTCTGATTGTGTAGTCGTTTTATCTTCACAGCATTAAGGTTTTTGTTTAGCTCTGAAATATTGTCCTGTTTGTGTTCTATTTCCTTTTCGATGAGCTTTAAGTTTGTTTTCAAGTGTGTATAATGCTTGTTGATGAAATGAGAGTAATTCTCTTCTGGCACTTTCTTTCTTGCGTGCTGCTTCATAGAAAGACACAGTAACTGCAATGGTACCCGGAAGTAATTACAACAGATCAACAGTAACAGAGTGGAAGGATATTACTCTATTGTGACTGTAAAATAATACACTTGTAATTCATCAATTGTACTGTGTAGCCCTTGTTTTAAATAAGCTAATAATAATGTGTAAAACAGTTGTGTCCAGCACTCAAACGGTTAACTGGCAGTTCAGGGCCTTACAAATAAATGTGTATTTTTACTTAAAAAAAGAAAAGATAAGCTTCCAGAGCACCCCTATAAGACACAGAAACTAGAGCTATAAATACTTAGGTTTATTTTTTTCTACAAGAAAAAGAAATGTATACATAAAAATAACGATAACTCAAGTTAGATACATTTGAAGCAACCAGGCAACAAGGTGATCGATCCTGGGCACAGGAAACGATTTTCTGGTGGGTTACGTTATTTTTTGATTGTTTAAAGGAATAATGTCGGAACTAAATAAGTTGTAATATGTGTTTACTGTTGTAAAAGAACAAACCAGTATTAATCAGAAGTCTTGGGGATTGAGGTATTATAGAAGCAGCCAGAAATGGCGAGGAAATCATTTGATTCATCGTTTGTTTGAGTTTGCATGTGCTTTGAACAAAGGTAGAGAATCCGCCATTTTGTGGTGATTCGATGTGTGAAAAACCCGCGCTAATGATCTGTGGTATACAAATGTTGACAAGCGAGTCTGAAGTTAAGAGGGATCTTTTGAAAGGGAGAGAGGAAAATAATGTTTGATTACAGGTGATTAGATTAACAGACTTTATTGTATGTTCTGATCTGAAAGGGAGACGAGGTGCAGTGTTTCATGGTTTTGCAAAGGGTGGATAGATCTGTAAAAAGCAACGTCAGTAGCTGTGTTAGTAAATTAAGATGTTATGCAAAGTGTTAAAATGTAAGATTGAAAAGGAACAGGAACCCAACTTGCACAACCAGTCTCCTCTCGAACCTAAGATACCCTGAATCTATTAGACACTGAAATAGGGGTTACAATTGTTTGAAGTTATTCTCTGCAAGTAAAACATTTATTTTGCGTTACGCAAGCAATGCCTTGGTCTGGATCAAGCAACCATCTGGAGGACCTTCAACATCCATAGTATCATTTAAAAATCATGAGTCTCCATTACTTGGTGGCGATAACAAGAACAAGAGCTTTACAATAGATAGAAGAGGTGATTCTATAAATCTCAAGATTTCCAACATTGAAGCGTCAGACGTTGCCAGATACTACTGTGGAGCAATCAGGGACACATCAGTGAGATTCGGATCTGGAACTTCAATACGACTGAAAGGTGAGTCCAGCAATTCTCTGATCTGGGGTTTTAATCTTACATTTTATTTCCCCTCATGCTAAATGTGAATCTACAATGGATACTGGTTTTCCATTAAATTACAATGTTGATATTCGGAAGGCATCATCTCTAAAAGGCCGTCCGCTCACAATATCATATAGAAAGGTATTGCAGTATTGTCCAAATATTCTCCCTATAAAAGCATTGTTTGTGTTTGGCTGTGTGTCACTAGATGCAGCGCTGGAGGCAGATTGAGTTGCCTGCTGCAGTACAGATCTCTCACCCGTGTGTTTCTGTCAAAAAGACTAGGATCTCATTTCACAGTTCATAAATGCATGCAAAGAACAATACTCAAAGCTGCAGTGCTTCTCATGATGCAAAAACTAATGTATTGAGTAATATAATAATAATAATAATAATAATAATAATAATAATAATAATAATATACTGTCATTAATTAATATATAAAGTAAAAGCCTTATAGATATTCTTTATAAAGGCCACAATAACATAATATGCAAATGAGCTCCATGTTTTAAAATAATTAATAATACAAATAACTAAACAAAAACAAGATACAAATATATTTTAAGTGGAAGAAAGAGCTGACAAAGCCAGAAAAGATGAGACATGTTTAGGTAAGTTTATATAGGAATTGTGTTTATAAACAGAAATTGGGCAAATAATTGAGAAAACAGCTACGTCAGGATGTAAAGATTCAGATTACTTTATATAACACCATCTCAACTGTATATTAACCCTTACACTACTGATCCAGGCTGCAATGTGTTACTGTAAACCATATTGTCACTCTCTCAGGCTCAGGGTCCGTCAGCAGGAGAGTGGAGCAGCAGCCGGCGTCTGTCTCCATCCAGCCAGGAGACAGTGTGACTCTGCAGTGTACAATACACACTGAGACCTGTGCAGGAGAGCACAGTGTTCATTGGTTCAGGCATGGCTCAGGAGAAGCCCTTCCAGGACTCATTTACACCCATGGGAACAGGAGTGATCCGTGTGAGAGCAGCTCTGAGCCTGGGCTTCCTGCACAGGGCTGTGTCTATGAGCTCCCCAAGAGGAACCTCCGCTCCTCTGACGCTGGGACTTACTACTGTGCTGTGGCCACATGTGGGCAGATCCTGTTTGGCAACGGGACACGGCTGGACATTGCAGGTAAAAAAATATATATTATGTTAACAATACCTGTGCATATCTTGATCAGAGGGGAGATGGAAATCTCTATATTAGTACTAGATGTAAAAATAAATTAACAAATAATAATAAACATAATCTTAATTAGACCTTTCTAACATTCCCTACCATTGCTGTGACTAATAAACGTGAATAAAACCTGCTTCATGTCTGCACTGTGTGAGTCGCTTTGGTTAATCTGGGTATAGAAATGAAATCAGAGCCCAAACGTTGAACTGTTTCTTTCCAAGACCTGCTTAGCCATCAGACTGTGAACACTGTGCTCATTGCAGGAGGACATCACTCAAACATGGAAACAGGTGATCTGTAACTTGTGTTTCTGTCACAACTATCACAATCTTCTTCTTGGTCAACAACATTTCATGAGGTAGAATTGTTTAGTCAACTATGTCAAATGTGTAGATATGAATATAAATATTGTGTTCATTTGAAATGTGCTCCTCATTTCAATGGCAGGCAACAACAGTCCGCCTGACATGCATGTGTGACAGTTTAAGTTCCTATTCCGTTCATTCGCCGGAGAAGAGGGCCTTAGATAAACCACACTCGCAGTCTGGAGAAATAGTTATGCTGGGAAAATAATAATAGATACAGGGTTCAGGGAAATGTTCCTCACTCAGCAAAACCACAGCAGCGAGACTAAACTGCTGCCAACTTACACTGTGATCGTATAGTGATATTGTGATATATTCAACAGCTCCTTAGAAACAGTCATCCCTCATAAAACAGGGCACAACCTGTTTTAATACTAAATAAATACTCCCAAGAGAGCAATTCAGATTGAAATAAATTGTTCCTCCACCCAATACACTTCAGCTGAGCAAAGGGAAACAATGCCCACTGATGGAGCTGCATGACCTCCACACAGAGAAACGCACAATACACACGTAGAAAATACATGTGCATACCTTGGGAAATAATACTATGTACAGGGTTCAGGGAGACGTTCCTCACCCGGCAAGCCACTGCACAAGCAAGCAGAAATGCAGAGTTAATCGTCTGTCTCTTAAAACACCAGAGCTTACACATGAGTTTTTAAATAGGCCTACACCTCGTGGTTGAAAAATAATAAAACTAAATGAACCTGTTTAATGCGGTATTTTGTGCATCCTACACAGTTACGAAGGTGCACACTGAATTAATACATCAATTGGGGCATTATTGACTCAATCAATCAAGTTTGCATATATTATTAATCAAAATAAGAGCCGTCTTACCAGCAGCGAGACTCCATTAAACTGCTGCGGACTCAGCGAAGCAACACAAAATGGATGAAGGAAAGGAATGTAACCCTATAAATCCCAGGTTGCAATTAGTAACTTTTTACCAGTGATTTCAGCATGAATTTAATAGTAACAAGACAAAATTAAGTCCGTTACACATGCTGTTCACAAATTAAATTGGTTCCTTTTGTGCCTACCTGTAAATGATCTGAATCAATACAGTTTTGCCGGACACACACATTGAACTCAATGCATTTGTTTCACACTCTCTCTCTCTCTCTCTCTCTCTCTCTCTCTCTCTCTCTCTCTCTCTCTCTCTCTCTCTCACACTGACTAGGAAGAGTGAACCAATGTTTGTGTAAAGCATTATGTGAAAGACACAGACTTTGGTAATGTGACCTTATAAACGAGTGGAATTAGTGGTTCATGTCTTTGTTTAAACACAATTCAACCAGGCAATAAACACTGGACAAGTCACACATAAGCACTACTACACACTGTGTAGCTTACTGTTGACGTGTGTGTTAAGTATGTAACTGATGCTTCATTGAGTTCATGCTGACAATAACGGGGCTGCTGTCCTCTGGAGCTGTAGAGCCCTGTGCCCTCAGATCAGTGTGCTGCTATGGCTCTCCATCCTGAGGAGCGCAGGGTGCAGCTCTGAGTGATGATCATTTCCACAGCAGTGACTGCATCGCTGTCTCATCAGGTGACCAGGCGGAGACACTGAAGCCACTGGAGCGGCCCTGTGCCACCCAGCTGAGTGTGCTGGCGTGGCTCTCCGTGGCGAGGACGGCAGAGCTGCTGCTCTGTGTGGCCCTGCTGGCTGTGATCTACTGCAGAGGACCTGAGCGCTGAGGGCTGATCTGATCTGGGACCCGGAGGAAATACAGGGGCCCCGAACACCAGGGGCAGAGCAGAGCCACTGGATCTGCACCTGCAAACACCTCCATCTTCTGTTACATTGACATATACTGTTCAGACACTTGTCTTTTAAATGTGTATATATTGGGGATGCACCGATACCGATACCAGTATCGGGTATCGGGCCGATACTGTGCTCATGTACTGGTACTCGTACTGATAGAAATTTTCTCATACCACTCACCGTACCACCTCATGGCACTTCATCAGCAATATGCTTATTCAGTTGCAAATTACACACGTCTGGTTCTTTTGAATTAGATTGAATATTCCTCAATGTCTAAATGATCTCGTTGCAAAGCCAGGTCTCTGGATCAATGCCTTGATCAGTCAGCTGTTTGATCAAGATGCTAACTTTTGTATTAGTGTAGGCACTGTAGATTTGAAAAGCGCGTTTTCTGCATTGAGCCATTTAAAAGCGCTTTCGTGTAATGCTATTTTTATAACTGGTTATTTAAGTTTATATTGTGGTTATACTGTACAAGTCTGCTAAGATATGTGCATACCAATTTATACACCAGTTTACACAGTTTATTTCTAAAAGTTATTTTTTATTATTTTTATTTTTCTTGTTTGTGTACAGTAGCCTTTATGCACACATTTTGATAAAGTGAAGAATCGCAGGTGAGAGCTCGTCCCTGTCCTCTGATTGGACAGATGTTTGTCGGTGCAGGACAGACAGGCTGGCCGTTGTGGCGTTTAGACAGCTGTGGCTTCAGCCTCGATACAGGACTGAGGAGCCTCTCGCTTCAGCCAGCTGCCCGGGCACACGGAGTAAACACACTGTTACTAATGCAGCACACAGCCCTGCATTGTTTTCTGCATTGATGTGCGCAGCTGTAATAGACAGGCAGATCCATTTCATAGCACTTCACGTTGTATTAATTAAAAAGTAAAATATGTATTTCATATTTCGAGTTAATAAAATCTGTATAAATGGTTTTATGTTGTAAATATAACTCGTCAATAATTGTGCTATAGCCCTATTTTAAACACCCCCTTCTCCCCGTCTCTCTCTCTCTACTAGTTATTATTATTATTATTATTATTATTACTCCCTCCTCCCCGTCTCTCTCGTGACTAATTGTTATTATTATTATTATTTAATAATAAATAGTTACAAAATAACATTTATAAGAAGTACAAATAAATGCAACATGTACAACAACAACAAACTTTAACTGAGTGACCACAAACCACAAATATTCCCCTGCTGTCCTGCACATGATGTATTCATGCTGGTTCATATGGAAGCTCACAGCTGATCACTGAGATGATTCATCAAAAGACCCTGTCTCTCACCTTCCCAATAAAGTCTCAGTCCTTAGAGCTGCACTAATGCATGATGACTATTTCAGTCATTGTTACAGCAGGCTTTGTGGTGCAGTACTGCTGTTCAGTGAGTTATTTAATTGAAATGTGGAGACAGTGCCAGTGTGGACGCTGTGTTTGTTCACACAGAAAGTTTTATGTTCATTTTTGGATGTCAGAAAGAGCCTCCTGATATACATTGTATTTAATACTCAGATATTATTTATATTTTATTTTGTATCAACCAGAGTGCATCTGACAAATACAAACTTTCTTCAAATGCATTGCACTTTGATGGTAATTGTCATTTTTATGGGAGAAATACTGCTGTATTAAGTCCTTGGTATCGGTACTCGGTATCGGCAAGTACCCAAATGTAAGCACTCGTACTTGTACTCGGTCTGGAAAAAAGTGGTATCGGTGCATCCCTAGTATATATATATATACACCATATTTCCATAATGAGTAAAGCTGGAGGTATTTTTATTTCAGGTTGAAATGGGTTCCTTTATTGCAGGCTTTGTTTTATTAATTTTACACTTAATAAAATGAACCATTGAAAACAAACTCCTGACACAGTGTGACTGGCACTGCGCTGCCTGTGTGAATGAGGAGATGAGTACTGGAGTCAGTCCATCAGTCCTGGGACCCAGGCTGGGTGAGTCACAGTGCTCTGGGCTGAGGAGAAAGGGAGGACGAGCCTTCTTCACCTCTGTGCACAACATGTCCAACCACACAGCCTGCACTCTGCCCTGAAGCCCTGCAGACTCTGCTCCTTCCTCACACCCCGGGCTGTGGCGCTGTGTGGCTCACATCTCCTCACTGCAGAGTCCAGGCCGCACAGTGAGAATGCACTCTGCTCTCATGAGCCGCAGGATTGGTCTCATTGTCATTGCACTGGGCATTTTATAAAGTCTGCTTCTTCCTTTAATGACATGATACTGAAATGAATAACAGTGTCATTGTTAGTGCTTTACACTGACGTTAGTCCACTACAGTCAGTGTGTGAGAGAGTGTGTGACACAGACCCAGAGCCGCGTTACTTCCTGTGTCTGTACTGAGAGAGTGAAGGACTTGAGCTGCATGATGTGTGAGCAGCTCCAGTGTAATATTTTCCTTTAACACATTTGAACCTCTTTCTCTTCAAAGACACTCATGTGATGTTTTTAACTGACAGCTGTAGCAACACAGGCTCTCATTTCCTTCATGACGTGTTATTAGTGCTGCGTTATTTATTTGTACTGTATTGTTGATGAACATGGACAACAAACCTCAGCAGCAGACTCAGTGCTTCAGGATGACTGTCTTCAGGTCACACAGCGTCACTCTTTATTGTGTTTATAGGTGCAGGACAGTGAATACGAACATATTTGTATTGATAGTTAATATTTATTATAAACAGCACACACAGTGGGGCAGTACTAAGAAGGTGAACAGTTGTAAATGTCCACACATGTAGGAACACACTGTGGCCACTTGTTACAAGTTCATTATCATTAAGATATAAAATAGTTAATTGACTGTATCTGATGCAGGAGCTGGTCTGGCCGGCCTGTCTCACAGTCACTGCAGGGTTTAACCCCCAGGGCGCTCAGTCCCATTGCTGAGCTCTGACATCAGCATACAGCACATGTGGGTCCGTCTCTCGCCTCCTTCTCCCAGGATGCACTGCTCTGTTGGCAGTGAACTTCAGGGCAGCGTAATTCATCAGTTCTGTGTCCTGATTCTGTGGACAAAATATGTGAGATTGAAGCAAATTTCTAAAGAATTTAAATACACACCAGGTATCTGTAAAATAAAATGTATAAAGTACTGTGGATTGAAATTAAAAGGGCCAAATTTACTCAGTAACTGACAGACTACAGCAAGTGTTAAATCAGCAAAATAACGGCACTGGAAAGCAGTAAACTATGTTGCCGATTCAACACTTGCCATGATTTATGCCACTTAAAACATTTCTTCCCAGTCGAGTCTCATGCTGAAAAGAGAGGCGAGTGATGGGTAATTTGCCGCAGGTGTAATGGACGTTGATCATGAAAGTGTCATTAGAAGAGAGGAGCTGTGAGCACGGTACACGAATTGAGGCTCCACTCAGAGATGAGGCGTGTGAGGCGGGTATTACATGACATGAAGGTTATATAGGCGGTGGATTCACTTTTAAAGCCTTTACTCAAAGTATTGGAGATGACAGATACAAAAAGTGTTTCCACTCTCTCTCTCTCTCTCTCTCTCTCTCTCTCTCTCTCTCCCCCCCACCTCCCCTTCACAAAAACTCAAGGACAACCGTACTGATACTGGTACATTTAACACTACATATAATTTAAATTCACTAGTATATTTTTATATTAAGAATGTTACTACTATTATTATATACCTAGCTTTATAATTGTTATTTTTTAAATTTCTATTAACGAATCCAAAGGCTGATGGATGAGTGATCACTGGAAATATTATGGCTATGGTTATATTATATTGTTTTATGATACTGTTTTAGTAAATTTAAAAATGGAAGAAGTTAGTCTTCTGGCACTGGAGGAGCGCAGTGGTCTGGAGGGGATGTATGGAGAGACGAGTGACTGAAGGTAGCTTGGTACAGTGTGGTCAAGACAGCGGTAGGTGAGGGTCATTGTCTTGAACTGAATGCGTGCCGCTATCGGAAGCCAGTGGAGGGAGTGGAGCAGTGGAGTAGTGTGTGCGAATCGTGGCAGAGAGAATACCAGACGAGCCGCAGAGTTCTGAAGGAGCTGGAGCGGCGGGTAGTAGATGCAGGCAGGCCGGCCAGGAGGGAGCTGCAGTAGTCCAGGCGGGAGAGGACCAGGGACTAGGGATCAGGAAGAATCTACAGGTGCGCGTCAGCGTGGTGATGTGCTGGGAGTAGGAGAGCACAGGATCGAGTGTGACTCCTAGATTTTTAGTGGAAGAAGAAGGAGAGAGTGTGGTGGATTCTTAAGGGGATCGAGATGGGGAGGTCAGCAGAAGGTGAGGAAGAGTGGGGGGAAAAGAGGAGATCCGATTTGGAGAGGTTGAGCTTGAAGTGGTGCGAGTGCATCCAGGCGGAGATAGCAGACAAGCAGGAAGAGATGCGAGAGGGGATGAGAGGGTCAGAAGAGGGAAAAGACAGGAAGATCTGGGCATCATCAGCGTAGAAGTGGTAGGAGAAACCATGGGAAGCGATGAGGGGGCCAATGAGCGAGTGTAGAGAGAGAACAGGAGCTGGCCCAGGATGGAGCCTTGGGGAACGTCTGTGAAGAGAGGTTGGGGGGTGGATGAGAAGCCTCACCATGTCACTTGGTAGGACCGGTCACTGAGGTAGGAGGAGAACCAGGTGAGAGTAGTCCCCAGAGATCCCAAGGTCAGCGAGGCAGGAGAGGAGGATGGAGTGATCAACGGTGTCAAATGCTGTGGAGATGTTAAGGAGGATGAGGACTGAGTACAGGGAGGCCGCCCGAGCACAGCTGAGGGAGTCAGTGACTGCCAGGAGAGCCGTCTCAGTGGAGTGAGCTGTGCGGAAGCCGGATTGCAGAGGATCAAGGAGTGAGTGTTGGGACAGAAAGTCAGAGAGCTGACAGTGAACCGCCCGCTAGAGAGTCTATGAGAGGAAGGGGAGTAGGGAGACAGGGCGTAGTTCTGAGGAGAGGTGGCATCAAGGGTTGGTTTCTTGAGCAGTGGGATGACAGAAGCTTGTTTAAATGCAGAGGGGAAACAGCCAGAGAGGAGTGAGGAGTTGAGGAGGGATGAGATGAAGGGGAGAAGATCAGGAGCAGTTGCATGGAAGAGACGAGAAGGGAGAGGGTCCAGGGCACACGTTGTGGGTTTGTGACGTAGGAGGTGAGCAGAAACTTCAGCATCTGAGAGAGGTGAGAATGAATGAAGAAAAGGAAGCTTGATCGGTGGGAGGTTTCAGTGTGATGAGAGATGAGGGTGGAGTATTGAAGAGCCTGCGGATGTCTGCAATCTTGGAGGAGAAGGAGGCGAAATCATCAGCAGTGAGAGATGAGGGAGGAGGAGGGGGAGGGGGGGCAAGGAGGGAGGAGAAGGTGGAGAAGAGTTTGCAGGGGTTGTTGACAGTGGATTCGAAAAGAGATTGGAAGTAAGACTTCTTGGCTGAGGTGAGAGAGGACAAGAATGTGGACAGTAGAGAGCGGTAGAGTTCAAGGGCAGCTGGGAGTTTGGTCCTTTTCCACTTCTGTTCGGCGGCACACAGACAAGTTTGGGTTGCGCAGAGAACAGCAGAGAGCCAAGGCTGAGGAGGGGAGGGACGGGCAGGATGAGAGAGTCAAGGGAGGTTAGGGAAGAGAACAAAGAGGAGGTAGAAGTTGACAGATAGATGGGAAAAACAGTCAATGGAAGGTAAGAGAGTGAGGGCAGTGGAGGCAAGGGTGGAGGGGGAGACAGCAGAGATTATGGCAGAAGGTGACCGAGGGAGTGGGTGGAGTTGGGATGGAGGGGAGGGAAAGGGAGAAGGAAATGAAGTGGTGGTCCGAAATGTCCATGGGTGTCATGGAGAGTGTTGAAGGGGAGCAGCCTCTAGAGAAGATGAGGTCTAGCTGGCAGCCAGCCCTGTGAGTGGGGGGAGATGGGGAGAGAGAGAAGTTAAAGGAGTGAAAAAGAGGAAGAAATCTGGCACAGTGGGATGGGTTGGAGAGGTGGATGTTGAAGTCTCCCAGGAGGATAGTAGGTGAGGACAGCGAGGGGAGAGAGGAGAGAAGAAAGTCAAGTTCATCCAGGAAGGAGGTGAGTGGACCAGGTGGACGGTAGAAAACTAGAAGGAAGAGGTGAGAGGGAGAGGTGATTTCCACTGCATGGAATTCAAAGCTGTGGGTTGAGATAGAGGAGAGAGAGAGGGGGACAGAGAAGAGGAGAGAATTGGAGAGCAGGAGCCCTGTTCCTCCTCCCCGCCTGGTAAGACGAGGGGAGTGGGACAGGACAAAGAGAGAGGGTAAGGCAGCAGGGGTGGTAGAGTTGTCTGGGGAGATCCATGTCTCGGTGAGAGCGAGGAAATCCAGAGACTGGTGGGAGGCGAAGGCAGAGATGAAGTCGGCCTTGTTGGAAGCTGAGTGGCAGTTCCACAGGCCCCCAGAGAGTGGAGTAGTAGGGAGGGAGGAGGAGGGGGGGAGAGGCAGAGAGATGAGGTTGGAGGGATTAGGGAAACAATGGTGCGCAGGTGCACGCCGAGAGGAAGGAGAGAGCAGGACAGGAATTGGAGAGATCTCCTCACAGTCTTCTCCTCGCTGGAGTCCCACAGCTAGAGTCCCTGCCCTTTGGAGATGGGGCCCTTGTGAGTCCCCGCAGCTAGAGTCCCTGCCCTTTGGAGACGGGGCCCTTGTGAGTCCCCGCAGCTAGAGTCCCTGCCCTTTGGAGACGGGGCCCTTGTGAGTCCCCGCAGCTAGAGTCCCTGCCCTTTCGAGATGGGGCCCTTCGGAAGGGGGGCACTGAAGGCTGCTGGCGCAGAGGGGTGGGGGGCTGTTAAATACTTCAACCGGTAACTAATTAGGAGAGTGCACACCTGTGTTGCGTTGAATGACACAAGGCTGGTCAGGATGGCCCTCCCTCCCACGCAGGACTGCTAATAGCACAATTACTGGCTGCTTAATATCTGAATACAGACAAAGACAGTGCCAGATACACGCAGTTACACTGAACAATAGCTCGTAATATATATATATATATATATATTAGGTTATATTGTTTTATGATACTGTTTTAGTAAATGTACCCAGATTGGTATTCAAACCCACACGGCCATATGTCCACTGGATCTTGAGTCCAACACCTTAACCACTTGGTCACCCAGGTGTTACTATTTGGTATAAGTTGTTAAGGGCAACAGGTATTATTGAATCGTGAGAGAATGAACTGTGAAAAGAGGTTAAAAAAGATCTACAATACACCCAGTGAAGCAGGAAGTTTTGGAGGAATCAATACACTACTGAGAAGTGCCAGAGCAAAGGGTGACCGTGTAAAAAGAGAACATGTTTCACAATGGTTATCGGATCAAAATATACTTAGACAGTGCACAAACCAAGAGCGGGTGCGGTTTAAGAGAAACTTGTTTTAGTAAATTAAAAAAGAAAAACGAGACTCAGTAAAATATACATGAATGTCAGTCATTTATTGTGATCAATCTAAACATGACAACATGGTATCAGGTCAGAAGTAGACAGTGAGCTTAGATACTGACACGGGTGACCAGTGATCTCCCATGCCCAACTCCTACGGCAGACAGGAAGAAACAGCTGAACTGCACTGCACTAGCAAGGCACTCTACCTGTTTATTGGCAAGGGCAGCGACACAGATCATTGCTATTACTTAAGAGAATGGTATCCAACAATGCTGTAACTTCATGGAACGAGAATGGGGAATTTGTGTACAAGGGGGTCCTATCCGCGGGTCTCATGTGATAGATCTCGTTAGGGTTGTCACACAGCAGCACACTCTTGCCTCAGGCAGAGCTCCGAAAGACTGGGGCAATTTTATGACCACTATGGCGGAGATTAATATCCCCGGTTCTGTATTGTCCAACAGAGTTAACAGGGTGTTATTAGAGAAACTAAAAATGGCTCCTACTAGGGACAGTTCTATGTCTGCTCAGATACCCTATTTCTCCTGATCCAGAGCTTATCTCACTGGAGGGGGCATGGTGGGTGTTTGTTTATATATAGGTTATAGAAATACGTAAGTTGTTGTTATCTGTAATATCAGTGTTCTGATAATACAAAATATTTTATCATTATTATTATTATTATTATTATAATTATTATTATTATTATTATTATTATTACTATTATTATTATTACATTTGTATTGTCAGTGGTGTTTCATTGTGTTTTTGATATTTTTTTGTGATAATAGGATTGAATAAAAATGTAAACAATGGTGTTTGTATGTGTGAATTTATTAACTAGGTAAAACTGTAATTATTGTGTATATAATATTTTATTTTCTGATTAACAGGCATTACATATATGAGAATTTCAAATTTCATTAACTTAAACACACCAACACACACACACACAAGCACTAATCTAGCGTGTCTATACCTCTATAGCGTTATTCATACACTGCTCTAACATTGCTTATTTCTGTTCATGACTGATTTAGCAATTATGACAGATCCTAAAATCATACATTCAGTTACACACCTGACAATTCTCATTTACATGAAGCTTAAACAAATATATAGGTCTCATTCTCCTATTATAACTTTTCACAAACTGCATTATCATGTTGTCATTACTAATTCAATCTTCAGAATACAAATCCAATATCTGATAATAAGCTAAACCTTTACAACGCTGTTGTAAAAAATACACAGTGGTTTCCACATGTTGTGGACAAAGCATCTTGCAACTGGTTACTGTTATACATGGTTAACATGGCATTTGTGTTTAAAAAACGCATAATTGATTTAGGGAAAAAATGAGCATTGGGAGGGAATCCGTAAGAATCAAAGAATTCAGCCTCCCCATCTCCTCCCAGATAGATAGCGAGCCAGCGCTCCCCGGGTCGGTCGTGGGGGTGGGTGTTAATGATGAAACAGACGTTCCTTGACTGTTCTGTGGAATGTGTGATTGTAACTGCACACCAGGTCTGGTAAGACATCCACATACCTAAAAGTATTCACAGTTGTAAAGTACTTCCACATTTTCGATTTTTTAGTCCTATTGACCCTCTCTACCACGTTGGCTTTGACTTTACTGTTTGTCACAAAATGTACAATTTGGTGTTGCTTGAGAAGACTTTGAAAACCCTGATTGAGGAACTCTTATTCTGTCTGTTGTAGGAGCTGTGCATGGGAGATCATTGGTGACCCGTGTCAGTATCTAACTGATACCATGTTGACATGTTTTGATTGGTCACAATAAAAGACTGCCATTGACTCATATTTTACTGAGTCTTGTTTTTCTTTTTTTATTTACCTAAACAGTATCATAAAACATTATAACCTAATACATATATATATATATATAAAACTTGTCTTATTTTTTTAATTTACCAACACAGTATCATAAAACATTATAACCTTAAAAAACACAGTTTATGCTATTAAACATTACAACTCCACACCAGCAGGGTGAGGTGCCCTTGGCCCCCTCCCTGCTGGATGTCACCCTAACAAAATGGCTACCATCTTACCAGATGACCTATGACCTTACAAATAGCCAATATCATCCAAGATTGCCGATATCACCCAAGATGGCTGACATCCAAAATGGCTGATATCATCCAAGATGTGAGCAGAGGCTGCTGATTGGTGTGCTGGAGCAGGAGGGCTGCAGGGCTCCACACCCATCTCACTCTTGATTGGCCGGCTGAGCACTTCCTGTGGACAGCGGTGAACTCACTGGTGACGACCAGGACTGGATCACATGGTTTAACACTGCATTAATGGCAGGCAGTCAATGAGATCTGCAGTAATCTCGAGAATGAGAAACACTGTGTTGAGGTTTTTACATTCAGGGACACATTGATTCCCGTAACAGAAAACAGAACACACATTTATTATAATTATGTTTTTATTGATCATGCAATTTCACTAATATGTTAATGCAGACAGAAATAATCAACAACACACATATTAAAACTAGCAGTAGCATTTATCTGTGGTTTTCTCTGAGTAGACATCCCACAGTGTCTGTAAACGAGTGTCAACACTGAGGTCATGGACAGCGCATAGTCAATCAAGCAAAGCACAATGCATCCGTAACGCATTATATTAAGGTCCTGGTTATTGGTGCCAGATTCAATTTTATCAGATGCCAATGCATGAGTTATAACACATTACATGGTTTAATAGTTATAACATAGTTATACTGTAGTAATAACACTGTATTTAATATTATAATTTTTCATATATTTTAATGTAAAAGCAAGGTATTTTTAGATTTGAAAAGGTGTCTTTAAGGTGTGATAAGAGCATTAACTGACAATCACAGCACATTTCACAGGAGCTTCATCTCCTCTGGGTCCTGACCGCAGCATACTCCGAGGCCAGCTCTGAGCCACTCCTCCCTTTTCTCCTCTTTTTTCCAGCTTTCCTTTTATTCTGATCAAAATCCAGGGCTGTGTACGCCAGCACGTCTCTTTCTCCTCTCTGCTGGAAAGCAGTCATGTAACAGTAACACGTGTCAAACACTGATCCTTCACTCAGAAATCATGTGAGTTACCGTTCAGTGTGACCCGTGTGTGAGAGGCTGTGAGGAGAGGACTGTGTACCTGTGACTCTGTGTCTGTGGACAGAGGACTGTGTACCTGTGACTCTGTCTGTGTGCAGAGGACTGTGTATCTGTGACTCTGTGTCTGTGGACAGAGGACTGTGTACCTGTGACTCTGTATCTGTGTGCAGAGGACTGTGTACCTGTGACTCTGTGTCTGTGGGCAGAGGACTGTGTACCTGTGACTCTGTGTCTGTGTGCAGAGGACTGTGTACCTGTGACTCTATGTCTGTGTACCTGTGACTCTGTGTCTGTGTACCTGTGACTCTGTGTCTGTGTGCAGAGGACTGTGTACCTGTGACTCTGTGTCTGTGTGCAGAGGACTGTGTACCTGTGACTCTGTGTCTGTGTGCAGAGGACTGTGTACCTGTGACTCTGTGTCTGTGTGCAGAGGACTGTGTACCTGTGACTCTGTGTCTGTGGACAGAGGACTGTGTATCTGTGACTCTGTGTCTGTGGACAGAGGACTGTGTACCTGTGACTCTGTGTCTACGGGCAGAGGACTGTGTACCTGTGACTCTGTGTCTGTGTGCAGAGGACTGTGTACCTGTGACTCTGTGTCTGTGGGCAGAGGACTGTGTACCTGTGACTCTGTGTCTGTGGGCAGAGGACTGTGTACCTGTGACTCTGTGTCTGTGGGCAGAGGACTGTGTACCTGTGACTCTGTGTCTGTGTGCAGAGGACTGTGTACCTGTGACTCTGTGTCTGTGCCGTGGGCAGGGCTGCAGTGTTGGTCACTGTGAGGAGGACGTCCAGAAGCTGCTTCTGAAAACACAGCAGAGAGAGGTGATGCAGAGACTGCCCGGCCCAGGGGATTGTGGGACAGAGAGGCTACCAGTGACAGGGACAGATAAGATTTCAGTCTGCATTGAGGTGGAGTTCTCTATTAGGACCCTCATATTGTTAGGGCATCATTAGTAATGCAGATTGGCATACAAGACAAAAACAAACATTGATGATTCAGAAAAGTTTTGATCAAAAAGATGAATCATATTGTGGTTCATGTGCGTCCCACTTGTTGGTTATTGAAACAGTAATAGAGCACACTCTGAGCACAGTAATCCGCAGTGCAGTGTAAAGCAGCCTACCAGCACCCTGGGGGCCTGTCCCTGCTCTGTGTCTCCTGCACAGCAGCGCTGTGACGAGCGTCCCAAACACACAGAGCACTGCAGCCAGAGCCAGGACACTGAGAGAGAGTGCACTGTGGCCCCCACAGCCACACGGGCCCTCTGCACTGCCTCCTGCCTCACTGCGGTCACCTGCGATGGGCAATGTGTGTCATTGTTATTGTCATAACCAGTACTATTACTTATTATCATTCATAAAACTACAACAACTTATAATAGAATATTACACATAATATTGAGAGCTCAAAACAGTCCTATGGACACATTTCCTAAAACATTGTAGCAAGACATTTATAATAATAATAATAATAATAATAATAATAATTATAATAATAATAATAATAATAATAATAATAATAATAATAATAATATATAGAAATAGTAAGATAGCATAAGTAAATGAAAGCTAGTAGTAGTAGTAGTAGTAGTAGTAGTAGTAGTAAAAGTTGTTAGGGAATTTTATGTAGCGTATGTTTCTGACGAAGTTTCTTTGCGCAATGTAATAATAATATTATTTTTATTATTATTATTATTATTATTATTATTATTATTATTAATAATAATAATAATAATAATAATAATAATAATATTAATAATCTGTACTGAACCCTCATGTATACAGATTTTATTTAGTATGATATATAGTAGTACAAGAAATATTAGAATTATACAGTATGCTAAAATATACATGGTAAATGTCTCATAAGAAATATGGTAAATACTTCAAAATACATGGTAAAATCATAGAAAACATGCTAAATTATAGAGAATGAACTGAGGTGCGTTTGGTATTTTTTGATTTTCCATGTTTCTTTGCACAAAGTTGTGACAAGAGTGAATAATATGGAATAATAACAAAACAAATAATAGATACTGAAGCTAAATATGATACTAAAGTATATATGAATGTAATGTAGTCAATGTATTATCATTAGCAGAACTGGTATAAGTATTAGTATAATACAGAATAATAAGGGGAATTCAAATAATATATGATATTAGGACCGCAATGGAAATCCCAGCACAACACGACAATGCACAGAGAGAACAACAGAGACAGCGAGTCTGACCATCGGGCTGAAAACAATTTAACTTTGGGAACTGTGACCACTGATTGGTTATGCATCCAATACACAGCACAGCTTGGAACATCTGTGTGCGAGAATGCATTGCACCAGTGAAGTCAATGGGAAATTTGGGGTATTCTATCGATCATAAATCAATAACTAAATGAAAGTAGATATCATAATGATCCACTGTAGGAAGTGGTATGTGTAGGGTAAGAACTGTAGGAGTTAGTGTTAGGACGATGGGAAGAATAATAAAGTTATTGTAAGAGAACAAGACTCTGCACGTTTTGTCACGCAGACTAATAATAATCAATGATGAAATAACACTGATAAGGTACCGTTGATATACAAATTAAATAATCAATTAAAATATGTATTTACCTGCAATGTGCAACCGTGTCCCGTTGCCAAACAGGATCTGCCCACATGTGGCCACAGCACAGTAGTAAGTCCCAGCGTCAGAGGAGCGGAGGTTCCTCTTGGGGAGCTCATAGACACAGCCCTGTGCAGGAAGCCCAGGCTCAGAGCTGCTCTCACACAGATCACTCCGGTTCCCATGGGTGTAAATGAGTCCTGGAAGGGCTTCTCCTGAGCCATGCCTGAACCAATGAACACTGTGCTCTCCTGCACAGGTCTCAGTGTGTATTGTACACTGCAGAGTCACACTGTCTCCTGGCTGGACGGGGACAGACGCCGGCTGCTGCTCCACTCTCCTGCTGACGGACCCTGAGCCTGAGAGAGTGACAATATGGTTTACAGTAACACATTGCAGCCTGGATCAGTAATGTAAGGGTTAATATACAGTTGAGATTGTGTTATATAAAGTAATCTGAATCTTTACATCCTGACGTAGCTATGCATTTTTCTTGTGAAATTATTTTTCGTAGATCTTCTCAATTATTTGCCCAATTTCTTTTTATAAACACAATTCATCTATAAACTTACCTAAACATGTCTCATCTTTTCTGGCTTTGTCAGCTCTTTCCGCCACTTAAAATATATTTGTATCTTGTATTCGTTCAGTTATTTTTATTATTAATTATTTTAAGACATGGAGCTAATTTGCGTATTATGTTAGTGTGGCCTTTATAAAGAATATCTAGAAGGCATTTACTTTATATATTTATTTATGACTGTATATTATTATTATTATTATTATTATTATTATTATTATTATTATTATTATTATATTACTCAATACATTAGTTTTTGCATCATGAGAAGCACTGCAGCTTTGAGTATTGTTCTTTGCATGTATTTATGAATTGTGAAATGAGATCCTAGTCTTTTTGACAGAAACACACGGGTGAGATATCTGTACTGCAGCAGGCAACTCAATCTGCCTCCAGCGCTGCATCTAGTGACACACAGCCAAACACAAGCAATGCTTTTATAGGGAGAATATTTGGACAATCCTGTAATACCTTTCTTTATGATATTGTGAGCGGACGGCCTTTTAGAGATGATGCCGCATAAATAGTATCACTGTAACTCAATGTAAAACCAGTAGTAGTGAATTGCTGGACTTACCTTTCAGTCGTATTGAAGTTCCAGATCCGAATCTCACTGTCGTGTCCCTGATTCCTCCACAGTAGTATCTGGCAACGTCTGACGCTTCAATGTTGGAAATGTTGAGATTAAAAGAATCACCTCTTCTATCTATTGCACAGCGCTTGTTGTCAGAGCCTCCAAGAAATGAAGCTGCATTATTTTTAAATGAAACTATGGACTTTGGAGGTTCTCCAGATGGTTGCTTGATCCAGAACAAGACATTGCTTGAGTAACTCTTGGAAATGCTGCAGCTCAGGGTAACTGAACCTCCGAGCTCCACTGTCACTGAGGAAGGGGACTGAGCAAACGCCTGACAGAGAAGCAGACCTGGAAAACACAGGGAGGACGACATACATTTGAACATGATCTCCTGCTTTCGCAAACACAGCATCTTAATGATATTGTAGCGATCTCGAGCATCACTAAGAGGCCTGGGCCTTTCAGGGATGCGGTAAGATCACTGCATTGTGGCCCAGAAAAATGGGGTTCAAGTCCCCATTGTGGCCAGAACCCCTGAGTCATTACATTGGTGTCAGAAGTGTGTGAAACAAGCCTGTGTCAGGCCATTCTCTATGGAGGGTGATCAGTGCCAAAATTAAGATGAACTTACATCTTATTTACAGGGTCCGAATTATGATGTATGGATAATGTTTTTTAGGCATATATATTTTTTTACAAATAATAATTTCATGTAGTAACATGGTTTCAGAGTATGGAGGACTATCCAAACTGAAATTTAAAATAAATACACAGAGAAAATAAATACATGATTAAACAAATACATGGACACATGGCCTATCAATCAATTTATTCATCTATTTATTTGTTTATTTATTTCAACATGTATTTATTCATTCATTCGTTTCATCACATTTTTATTTCGTTTGTCTCTTTGCTGTTTACATTTCTCAGTGCGCTTCTACATTTCGTAGCGTCTCTTTATTTCTTTCTCTTTCTCAATGTGACAAAACATTGAACTCTGTCAATCAGAGCTATTGGGCTGTAGCCAGTGCGCTTATTGTCCTATCCAGTGCACATAATCATCTTCATCATCATCTTCATGTTCACGTTCATAATCCTCTTCATGTTCATCTTCATAATCATGTTCATAATCATGTTCATAATCATCTTCATGTTCATCTTCATGTTCATGTTAATAATCATCTTCATGTTCATAATCCCGTTCATCTTAATTTTGGCACTGATCACCCTCTATAATTCTTAGTGGAGAGATGGAAGAGCAGAGCGAGGGCGGACTGTAATGAAAAGTTGTAATGGACTGTTGTAAATATAAAACATTTAAAGGTCCATTCACCCTGGATAAAGATCTCTGCTAAGAAATACATAAATAAATAATAATATTAATACTATATATATATATATATATATATATATATATATATATATATATATATATATATATATATATATACACCAAAACATCTGCAATTTATTATAATTTACATTACATTAAGATAATCTGATTTTTATATTGTCCAACAGACACATTACATTTATTCTAATGAAAAGTAGTTTTTTTCACAAAGGACAGATTTGTGAACAACACTAAGCCTTACCTGCTTTAGAGCAAAATGAAAGGAGAAATAAGATTATGTTCATTGTACTCTGTTAGGGTTTGTCTTCTCTATTTGTTCTTCTCAATGAAGTGTTCTGTCTCAACTGAAGATTACAAATCTATAGATGAAAGGACTGAGCACATTAGACTGTCATTTGATTGGCTACTAATCGGTTCAGTACACTGCTATATATAGACATCTCAAAGACTATTCGCCTCTTGCAGATCTATGCTCAGAAGGGGGGCTTGTGTTCTTATGCTCTCATAATCACAGGAGTGATTGACTGATGTACATAAAGCTGTCCTGCAGGAACTTCCAGATTGGAAAAATAGCAGTTATCAAACGTGCTCTCAAGACTGGCTAGTCCTAGAGATACCGCGGCCGCTTACCCAGAGATAGATACAACTGCTTTTGACTACTGTGCCCCCCAGTCAAGGAATGATTTGCAGGGGAGCCCTAAACTGGTGCCTATACGGTGGATCAAATGTTTTATAAATTACCTTTTTATTGTTAATTGTGAATGCTTTTCTTATTGTGTGTGTGCCCTATATCCGTGTATGTGTGTGTGTTGTGTTGTTATAGTACAGGGCTGGACTGTAGACCTGGGTCTCAGTGTGATTTCTCTTTTTAAATAAAGGTAAATAAAAAAGACAATAAAAAGTTCCTTTTGAGAGTACCATGAAGATCTGCTGTTTTAAAGTGTACTCTAGTTGCCAAAAAGTTACCTCCTGTTTACAAGTATTTGACAAATATTTGATGGATGTTAAAACCCTCCACACTGACCGTCAAAACCTTTTTATACTTTCTGATTCACTAATCACTCACACCTTCACTACCTCTCAATAACACGACAGTACAGGATAAAACATTCACAATTAGCAATACATAGCTACATAAAAACATACTTTATTCTAGAAAGTACAGAAACATTATAGGTGAAATAAAGAACGCCTGTGGGGCACAGAAATGTCAATCCCTGGACCTTGGCCGATGCGTTAGTTAGATCTCCTGTCTTGCTAATTGACTGATGCCTTGGATGTCAATAAGCAAAGCAGGAGGTCTAACCAACCCTCCTCAGACCAGGAGCTTCAGATATTAAATCCATCTGAGTCTGATGAATGACTTAAATAAGAAAATAAGTTTTTACAGATCTTGAAAATTACCATTGTATTAGAACTGAGAAAATCAAGATTATTCCTGAAGGCTGGAAAGAAATCATGAAAGGTTATAATTCACTAGAAGTACTGCAGTGCGATGAATTTATAAATAAATAGGAAAAGTCCACAAACTACAAATGTAGTACTTCATTCCAGGAGGACAGAAATAAAAATATGGTCGAATGGTTTTCTTTGTAAATTAAGACAATCAGAATCTTCTTTGTCACCAATAAAGCAATTGATCGAAGCAGCAAAACCCCTTCTGTGGAAAAACAAATCATTGCAAAATAGTAGGTACCATTTCAGAGCCAGTGTTTTCAGACTGCTCACATTTGAAATTGCCCATTAACATGACAGGCAACAATCGCTTAAACTAAAATGTCTGTCTGACACGGATGTCATTCACAAATGTAATACCATATATCCTGTTCCTATGTAATATAAGATGACCACCATCATGTCTGTCTGATGCATTGTGGTGACTAATGTAGGAATAAATAAGCACAATGGGGTAAAACAGTTACATCCTGTCACAATTGATTGTGTGATTTTGTGATGCTTTTGAGCGCCTGGCGTGGATGTGGCGAACCCGGGAGTGTGGCTCGGTGGATTGTGTGTCTCATATAGACAATGGAGAGCATTTGAAAACAGCGACAGTGTGTAAAGGGACTTCAAAACAGCACAAGACGAGCTGTTAGACTGTGTGCTCGAGGTGACCGGGGGGCTCATTGAAAAATGTTTTCGCAGAGTAAAGTGTATCAGTGGTTGAGTACAGTGTGATTTCAGATGTGATGCTGTATTTCTCAGCATAGACATGCAGAGACACTGTGGGGGTCAACGGCAAACCGCTCAGTTGACAAAGTACTGACAGGGGGTTTCTATCTATAGATTCTCTGTGGTTTAGGTGCAGATGTTCACAAAGTATTAATGTAACACATTTTAACAGACTGCATTTTCTTTTTTTAAAAACAACAAACATATTTTTTATATATAAATGATGAGTTACATATGTTGTAAACAAAACCAAATTAAAACAAATGTTGTATTAATAAGATAAGGTACTAGTAATATTGATACACAGGTCTAATATTGACATGCAGCTCCTCCGGCTTCACGCGTCTCTGAGGTCTCCGGTCACAAAGCAGGGACGGGCCCCCAGGGTGCTGGTAGGCAGGTTTACACTGCACTGCATATGACTGTGCTCAGAAAGCGCTCCTGTGTTGCTGCTGAATAATGTGCAGTTATAATGTGGGAAGAACATTAATGACCTTATGATTCATCTGTGTTTCTGTATCAAGTTAGTATCCCCTTTGTTTTTACAGCCATTTCATTGTGATCTTCTGCCCACACTTCCCCAGTCAGCCACCGGAGGTCATCACCCCCAACTTCTAACTCTGCCTCAAAAATTCCTCCATGATTGGTTATTCAACCTCTTCAATCAATCAATCACATTTATGTGTATAGCACAATTAAAAACAACACATGTTGACCAAAGTGCTTTACACTAACACAATTTAAAATACAGTCACAATTTAAAGCAGACAATATAAAACAAACATAAAATCTAAGAACAATTGGTCCTGCAGTCCAGCCACTGTTCCCTGCTTCCCTCTTCTCCCATTCATCCAGCACTCCTAGGCACTGTTCATTGCTCCCTCTGCTCAGCATATATCCTGTGAGTTGCTAGTATCCTGTGATGTCTTGATTACTCTCAGTGTCATTTCTGAGCCCTGTCCCCTTGTGTTGCCCTTTCTCATGAACCTTAACTAGTGCCTGTTAGCCTGGACCCTTGATTCCTGGCTGGCCTCTCTGGATTGTTTGCCTGATCGACCTGAGCTTTCGCCTGCCTCGTCGGCTACTCTTCTTGCCTCTTCTCCATTGTTGCTGTCTCTGGCCCTTGACCCTTTGCTTGCACACAGACACAGAGTCACAGGTACACAGACACAGAGTCACAGGTACACAGTCCTCTGCCCACAGACACAGAGTCACAGGTACACAGTCCTCTGCCCACAGACACAGAGTCACAGGTACACAGTCCTCTGCACACAGACACAGAGTCACAGGTACACAGTCCTCTGCACACAGACACAGAGTCACAGGTACACAGTCCTCTGCCCACAGACACAGAGTCACAGGTACACAGTCCTCTGCACACAGACACAGAGTCACAGGTACACAGTCCTCTGCCCACAGACACAGAGTCACAGGTACACAGTCCTCTGCCAAAATATAGTAAAGAAAAAAGTCCTGGCTTTCACATAATTCCAAAACAAATACAGCTCAGGCTTGTAGTTGGCAACCTTTAAACATTTAAAATTGGAAAAGTTAATTGTAACTTAATCAAATTACTCTGGATGTCAAATGTCAAATAAAGATGCAATTAAAACATTCTCCATCAAAACAATGTAGGGAAGTGTTGGGGTAAAATTGCTCCCTATGTATTGTATATACCCACTGTATAATACTCTGCATGTTGGGAGAACAGAGTACAAGGATTTATATATAATATATTCTACTAACTGTTAGGAATTATTAAGCTTTGTTCTGATATTAGGTAGTCATAGTGATAATTTAACCTACTGTAACCATGTTACTCATTGTATTGTATTCTGATTGTTGGATTAGATTAGACCAGATGCTGCAGATTTGACATTGACATATCTCACTGGAAATGTTGCCGTGGCAGGGGGGCTGAAACTTGTCATTATTGCAAAAATAACAAACTAACGCATAACTGTGTTTCTGTGAAAATCTAGACACTTGAACCCACAGCCTTCCCCTTGACTCTATCTTGGAAATGTCAAACCACAATCTCCCTATATTTATATTATATTTTGAGGAACGGCTCAGAGCTGACAACATAAACAAGCTACATGCTGCTCTTCAGACAAACCAGAAAGAAGATCGAGTCCCATGTCATCTACTGCTAGGCAAACCGTGCAGATATGTCAACCGAAACTGTCGAGTGTGTTAGGGGTTATGATATCGGACACTTTCCATGTCTGCCTAGCAGCTAGATCTGTAATATGTCCTGCCCCGAAACGGACTTCTGACATGTATAAAACTGTGTGCTGTAGCAGAAATAAACTGAAGACAAACGATCTGGCATTGTGTCGGTGATGTGTCTTCCCGAGCTCGTATCCTGTGCAGGATCCACCATCTTGCACTGACAGCGCTGGGTTATCCTAGTCCAGGGAACCCAAAGGGATCACTTCTCCGTGAAGTGTGTGTACCTTAACAGGAAGCAATAAAAAAGGCAAACACAATGCTAGGGTATATTGTCAAAAGTGTAGAATTGAGAACAAGGGCAGTGATGTTCAGACTGTACAATGCACACATCAAGAAAGATATCGCTGCTCTTGAGGCAGTTCAGAGGAGAGCAACCAGACTTATTCCAGGTCTGAAGCGAATGTCCTACTCGGAGAGACTGAGGACCTGAACCTTTTCACCATGGGACTGATAAACTTCTACTGTACACAGATTTACATATTTTCAGGTAAAAGTAAATGGTTCCTAAGATATATACATATATATTATTTATTTTTTTACATACTTCTCACACAATAACTTTCCAGATGTGTCTCATTCTAAAGGAGTATATAAATTGCTTAAATAGAGTAGAAAGAAAGAAATGTGATCCCTATCTATCACCATGTGTTACATCCAGGGCCTGGGCTCCTCAGTGTTCGGGCTGAAGAGCACAGCCCCGGAGTTCAGAGAGAGACTGAGAGACAGGGATCCACTCACTGTCCCTCAGGTCTTAGTGCCCTCCCTGAAGAAGCCCTCCGTCAGACACGGCAGGGACTCTGGGGGAATAATAATCTGGTGCAAAGCAGAGCTCAGCGACTCAATACAGCCCCAACAGCAGAGTCACAGATATGGCTCAAAATAAGCAAAGAAATCATCTCTACACAAACCGATGTGTTCCTGTGCGCAGTGTATGTTCCCCCCTCAGAATCCCCCTATCACAATGAGATCTTCCCCCACCTCCAGACTGAGGTCTGCCACTTCCAGGCCCAGGGAAGTGTGCTGATCTGTGGGGACCTGAACGCCCGGACAGGCAGCTTGCCTGACTTCACCAGCACACAGGGAGGCAGCCACATATTCGGACACACCCCCTTAAACAACCCCCTCAGCTCCCTCAGACACAGCCACGACAGGGGAGTGAATAAAAACGGGCAACAATTACTGCAGCTCTGTCAGGGACTGGGCCTGTATATCATGAATGGCAGGATCCGGGGAGACTCTCTGGGAAGATACACCTACAGCTCAGCTCCTAGACCCCTTCTCTCTCAGTGCATTCACCGTCACACCACTGACACCTCTGTCAGACCACAGCACTGTGTTCCTGAAGAGGACAGAGCAGAGCAGCAGCGCTCACACACAGCCCAGCAAGCTGCACAGCCTCAGACACTCCTACAGACGGGCTCAGACAGCGCACAAGAGTACCAGAAAGCAACTGGAAATCAGGACATCTGGTCACCACAAATCAACATAGTAAAAACGGAATAAATCTGGCTATAAAAAACTAAAAAAACAGTCAAAACTGAAAATTAAAAAGAACAACCCAACAAAACACAAAGAGGAGAATTGTTTTCATAAGGAGTGCAATACAATAAGGAAGGAACTGAGGAAACTACCAAACCAAAAGCACAGATGATCAGATAACCCAGATTTATGCCTCAGTTACTGTGAAACACATTACAAAAAAACACTTAGATCAAAATCAATCAATCAATCAATTTTTATTTGTATAGCGCCCTTCGCAGGGTAGCCACAGAGCACTTTACAGACTGGTAAACATACAACAAACGTACAGCAAAATAAAAAACATAAATACAATACAATCAAATATAGACCTGTAAACATTTTACATGATCTAGAATAAAGTAAATGAACATTTAAGTAAATAAACCATTTAGGCACGGAGGAGAGAAAAACAAATAACTCCTATGGATGGCATGTTGGAGAAAATGAATCTCTGGGGGTCCACGGCTTAGGGCCCAGGCCTAATGGTTGCCTCCCCTCCAGGCAGTATAGTTATTACAGCAGCAAGGAGATCAGAAAGTTCTTTATCGATGCTGCTGGCTGTGCTCTTCCCTCTGGAGGAGGCCTCTCGCTGGCCATCGTGGGTGGAGGGTTTGGACCATCAGCAGGCTTTGACATCAGACACCCAGACACCCTGGAATCCCCCATCACTGTACAGGAGTTGCAGGAGAAGCTGCGCGCCCTGCTGCCCAGGAAAGCCTGTGGGCCTGAGGGCATCTCCAACGAGATGCTGAAACACAGCAGCCCTGAGCTGCAGCAGGTCCTGCTACAGCTGTTCAACCTGGTGCTCAGTGTGGGCCACTTCCCTGATATCTGGGATAAAGGACTGATCACCCCGATTAATAAGAGTGGAGACAAACTGGACCCTAATAACTACCAGGGCATCTGTGTGAGCAGCAACCTGGGGAAGGTGTTCTGCACCTGCATCATTAACGACCGGATACTGGCCGTACTTAGCAAGCACAGCGACCGGGCGAGAACCGGGCCCTTGCTGGAGCAGCACTGACAGACCTGGACCCTGGCAGTCAACATGAGGACGACATATTATGATATTCCAGAAAAAGGCCAGGCCTCAGGGAAGTAGGTGCCACTTAACTTTAGGAAACAGCACCATTGAACACTGCACCCACTGCATCTACCTAGGCCTCCTGCTCAGCGCCACTGGAAGATTGAAGACACTGAGAGAGAAAGTGCGCAGGCCAAATTAGCAAAAAATACCTGTTTGAATCTGGCTAAAAATATTTAAATCCTTAATCCAGCCCATTGCTCTGTATGGCAGTGAGGTGGGTCCCCTCACAGAGGAGCAGTTCACTCAGTGGGACAAACACCCGACAGAAACCCTACATGCAGATTTCTGCAGAAATAATCTGCAGGTGCCAGGAAAACACCAAACATCGCATGCAGGGCAGAATTAGGGCCAATATCCATTATTAATCAATATACACAAAAGAGCAACTCAATTCTGGCTCCATCTAACAGCGACCCACACTACTGCCACCACAAGGCCCTGCGATGCCAAGAGCTGAACCCAGAGAGGAGCCCCCTCAGCCAGCGGGTCCGCAGGCTCACTGCGCAAACACACAGCGACACCGGCCAGCCTCAGGACAGCAACACACACACATATGCACACACACACACACACGCACATGCACACACACACACTCACACGCAAACTCACTCACGCACACACACACACACTCACAGAGACACACAGAGACACACACGCACACACACACACTCACAGAGACACACACACACACACACACACGCTCACACACACACACACTCACACACGCTCACACACTCACACACACTCACACACACACACACACACACACATGCAGTGCTATCGGCCCTAAAAAGACATGACGAAGAAGACGAAGAAGCAGACCTGGGATTGAGAAGGAAGGAGGACAGCACTGTGGGGAGCCTGGCAGGAGGGTGTGTGACAATGGGGAACAAGCCTAGAAGACAGCCTTGAGGAACAGAGGACGCTGCAGATGGGAACAGGGGAATTGTTCATGGCAGGATAAGTACTCTGATGTCTTCTGGGAAAACTCTCCTTGAGTTTTGGCTGATGATTGCTGTGCACCCTTCTTGAGAAAAGGAAAGTTAATTTGAGGAGAGATACTGGACTGATTTCCTATTTTTCCTACTTACCTGACAGGGCTGGTAGAGACGGTGTGTTCCCCTGGTGGTCAGCTGGGCCTGAGACAGAAAGCAGTGCACCTGTGGAGAGATGCTGGGGAAAAGGATAGCGGAGATGAATGGGGAAAATAACCACTGTAGTGTGTGTGGATTCACTTACCTGGCCTCAATGACGCGTTCCCTCTGAATGTCCTTACCTTGTTTCTCTCTGCCTAGGGTTGGTGGCACTGCAGTGCCTGGCCCAGGGGCTGACACCGTAGGAGGGGGACCCCGTACTGCCAAGCCTCCTAGGAATCCACCTGCCATGAGCTTGAACGGACATTGGTGACGAAGTCTCCTTGCAGCAGATTCGCACCTTAATTCCAGGACGTGGATTTTTGGGGGTGGCCAAGACAGGCTTTACTTTTAGAATAAATGTATTGGGGATTTTCTTAGGATTAGTTATAGTATCTTATTTTGCCTGTCTTTTAAACATTTCCCGTTTCCTTTTTTTGATCGATTGCTAGCGCAAACGCCTGTTACTAAAGGCGGCTTTAGTGTTTCTAATTCTAGGTAATGGGGCCTCTAGGCCGGCGGACTTCATGCCCTGCCTGGCAACCATTGTAATAAACTTGATGTAATTCCAAATATTGACTCTGGGATCTTGCTTTAGCCTGCGCGGGGAGAGGGGGGGGAATAGTGAGACCCCCTCCTCACTGAAATAAAATAGGGGTGGCGTGGTCACGTGACGGTGGCAATTGTTCCCCCCTTTGTCATCGTCACATGAAACGCAGGTCCAAATGGCACCGAGTGCTTTTACTCCACTGATGCCCAGCACATCCACCAAAATAATGATTCAGGACATTATCGGTGGAGGAGCATTAATTGCGTTGCTATATATTCATGGAGTAAAAGTGTCACCTGGAGAGGCTGTCAAAATGTAGTGTGAGGGACGAGCTCATGCAGGGAAAGTGCAGAAACTGTCCTGTGTGACTGTATGAGCTGTCAGGTATGCAGACTAAATCTATAGTATATTGAAATGCAAAGCTACAGTGAATACAAGCACCGTATGTTGAAAACCCGTGTGTTTCTGTCAAAAAGACTAGGATCTCATTTCACAATTCATAAATACATGCAAAGAACAATACTCAAAGCTGCAGTGCTTCTCATGATGCAAAAACTAATGTATTGAGTAATATAATAATAATAATAATAATAATAATAATAATAATAATAATAATAATAATATACAGCCTTCTAGATATTCTTTATAAAGGCCACAATAACATAATTCTAAAATGAGCTCCATGTCTTAAAATAATTAATAATAAAAATAACTAAACAAATACAAGATACAAATATAGTTTAAGTGGTGGAAAGAGCCAGAAAAGATTAGACATGTTTAGGTAAGTTTATATAGGAATTGTGTTTATAAACAGAAATTGGGCAAATAATTGAGAAAACAGCTACGTCAGGATGTAAAGATTCAGATTACTTTATATAACACAATCTCAACTGTATATTAACCCTAACATTACTGATCCAGGCTGCAATGTGTTACTGTAAACCATATTGTCACTCTCTCAGGCTCAGGGTCCGTCAGCAGGAGAGTGGAGCAGCAGCCGGCGTCTGTCCCCGTCCAGCCAGGAGACAGTGTGACTCTGCAGTGTACAATACACACTGAGACCTGTGCAGGAGAGCACAGTGTTCATTGGTTCAGGCATGGCTCAGGAGAAGCCCTTCCAGGACTCATTTACACCCATGGGAACAGGAGTGATCCGTGTGAGAGCAGCTCTGAGCCTGGGCTTCCTGCACAGGGCTGTGTCTATGAGCTCCCCAAGAGGAACCTCCGCTCCTCTGACGCTGGGACTTACTACTGTGCTGTGGCCACATGTGGGCAGATCCTGTTTGGCAACGGGACACGGCTGGACATTGCAGGTAAAAAAATATATATTATGTTAATAATACATGTGCATATCTTGATCAGAGGGGAGATGAAAAACTCTATATTAGTACTAGACGTAAAAATAAATTAACAAATAATAATAAACATAATCTTAATTAGACCTTTCTAACATTCCCTACCTTTACTGTGACTAATAAACGTGAATAAAACCTGTTTCATGTCTGCACTGTGTCAGTCGCTTTGATTAATCTGGGTATAGAAATGAAATCAAACTTTGAACTGCTTCTTTCCAAGACCTGCTTAGCCATCAGACTGTGAACACTGTGCTCATTGCAGGAGGACATCACTCAAACATGGAAACAGGTGATCTGTAACTTGTGTTTCTGTCATTTTCTTAACTATCACAATCTTCTTCTTGGTCAACAACATTTCATGAGGTAAAATTGTTTAGTCAACTATGTCAAATGTGTAGATATGAATATAAATATTGTGTTCATTTGAAATGTGCTCCTCAATGGCAGGCAACAACAGTCCGCCTGACATGCATGTGTGACAGTTTAAGTTCCTGTTCCTTTCATTCGCCGGAGAAGAGGGCCTTAGATAAACCACACTCGCAGTCTGGAGAAATAGTTATGCTGGGAAATAATAATAGATACAGGGTTCAGGGAAATGTTCCTCACTCAGCAAAACCACAACTGTGATACTAAACTGCTGCCAACTTACACTGTGATCGTATAGTGATATTGTGATATATTCAACAGCTCCTTAGAAACAGTTATCCCTCATAAAACAGGGCACAACCTGTATTAACACTAAATAAATACTCCCAAGAGAGCAATTCAGATTGAAATAAATTGTTCCTCCACCCAATACACTTCAGCTGAGCAATGGGAAAAAATGCCCGCTGACGGAGCTGCATGACCTCCACACAGAGAAACGCACAATACACACGTAGAAAATACATGTGCATACCTGGGGAAATGATACTATGTACAGGGTTCAGGGAGACGTTCCTCACCCGGCAAACCACTGCACAAGCAAGCAGAAATGCAGTTAATCGTCTGTCTCTTAAAACAGCTTACACGTGAGTTTTTAAATAGGCCTACACCTCGTGGCTGAAAAATAATAAAACTAAATGAACCTGTTTAATGCGGTATTTTGTGCATCCTACACAGTTACGAAGGTGCACACTGAATTAATACATCAATTGGGGCATTATTGACTCAATCAATCAAGTTTGCATATATTATTAATCAAAATAAGAGCCATCTTACCAGCAGCGAGACTCCATTAAACTGCTGCGGACTCAGCGAAGCAACACAAAATGGATGAATGAAAGGAATGTAACCCTTTAAATGCCAGGTTGCAATTAGTAACTTTTAACCAGTGATTTCAGCATGAATTTAATAGTATAAAAGACAAAATTAACTCCGTTACACATGCTGTTCACAAATTAAATTGGTTCCTTTTGTGCCTACCTGTAAATGATCTGAATCAATACATTTTAGCCGGACACATACATTGAACTGAATGCATTTGTCTCACTCTCTCTCTCTCTCTCTCTCTCTCTCTCACACACTGACTAGGAAGAGTGAACCAATGTTTGTGTAAAGCATTAAGTGTAAGACACAGACTTTGGTAATGTGACCTTATAAACGAGACTGGACAAGTCACACATAAGCACTACTACACACTGTGTAGCTTACTGGTGACGTGTGTGTTAAGTATGTAACTGATGCTTCATTGAGTTCATGCTGACAATAACGGGGCTGCTGTCCTCTGGAGCTGTAGAGCCCTGTGCCCTCAGATCAGTGTGCTGCTATGGCTCTCCATCCTGAGGAGCGCAGGGTGCAGCTCTGAGTGATGATCATTTCCACAGCAGTGACTGCATCGCTGTCTCATCAGGTGACCAGGCGGTGACACTGGAGCCACTGGAGCGGCCCTGTGCCGCCCAGCTGAGTGTGCTGGCGTGGCTCTCCGTGGCGAGGACGGCAGCGCTGCTGCTCTGTGTGGCCCTGCTGGCTGTGATCTACTGCAGAGGACCTGAGCGCTGAGGGCTGATCTGATCTGGGACCCAGAGGAAATACAGGGGCCCCGAACACCAGGGGCCGAGCAGAGCCACTGGACCTGCACATGCACACGCCTCCCTCTTCTGTTACATTGACATATACTGTTCAGACACTTGTCTTTTAAATGTGTATATATTGGGGATGCACCGATACCGATACCAGTATCGGGTATCGGGCCGATAGTGTACTCATGTACTGGTACTCGTACTGATAGAAATTTTCTCATACCACTCACCGTACCACCTCATGGCACTTCATCAGCAATATGCTTATTCAGTTGCAAATTACACACGTCTGGTTCTTTTGAATTAGATTGAATATTCCTCAATGTCTAAATGATCTCGTTGCAAAGCCAGGTCTCTGGATCAATGCCTTGATCAGTCAGCTAACTTTTGTATTAGTGTAAGACACTGTAGATTTGTAAAGCGCGTTTTCTGCATTGAGCCATTTAAAAGCGCTTTCGTGTAATGCTATTTTTATGACTGGTTATTTAAGTTTATATTGTGGTTATACTGTACAAGTCTGCTAAGATATGTGCATACCAATTTATACACCAGTTTACACAGTTTATTTCTAAAAGTTATTTTTTATTATTTTTATTTTTATTGTTTGTGTACAGTAGCCTCTATGCACACATTTTGATTAAGTGAAGAATCGCAGGTGAGAGCTCGTCTCTGTCCTCTGATGGGACAGATGTGTGTCGGTGCAGGACAGACAGGCTGGCCGGTGTGGCGTTTAGACGGCTGTGGCTTCAGCCTCGATACAGGACTGAGGAGCCTCTCGCTTCAGCCAGCTGCCCGGGCACACGGAGTAAACACACTGGCTTACTAATGTAGCACACAGCCCTGCATTGTTTTCTGCATTGATGTGCGCAGCTGTAATAGACAGGCAGATCCATTTCATAGCACTTCACATTGTATTAATTAAAAAGTAAAATATGTATTTCATATTTCGAGTTAATAAAATCTGTATTAATGGTTTTATGTTGTAAATATAACTCATCAATAATTGTGCTATAGCCCTATTTTAAACATCCCCTTCTCCCCGTCTGTCTCTCTCTACTAGTTATTATTATTATTATTATTATTATTATTATTATTATTATTATTATTATTATTATTATTACTCCCTCCTCCCCGTCTCTCTCATGACTAATTGTTATTATTATTATTTAATAATAAATAGTTACAAAATAACAAGTAAAAATAAGTAGAATCAGAAGTAAAAATAAATGCAACATGTACAACAACAAAAAAACTTTAACTGAGTGACCACAAACCACAAATATTCCCCTGCTGTCCTGCACATGATGTATTCATGCTGGTTCATATGGAAGCTCACAGCTGATCACTGAGATGATTCATCAAAAGACCCTGACTCTCACCTTCCCAATAAAGTCTCAGTCCTTAGAGCTGCACTAATGCATGATGACTATTTCAGTCATTGTTACAGCAGGCTTTGTGGTGCAGTAGTGCTGTTAAGTGAGTTATTTAATTGAAATGTGGAGACAGTGCCAGTGTGGAGGCTGTGTTTGTTCATTTTTGGATGTCAGAAAGAGCCTCCTGATATACATTGTATTTAATACTCAGATATTATTTATATTTTATTTTGTATCAACCAGAGTGCATCTGACAAATACAAACTTTCTTCAAATGCATTGCACTTTGATGGTAATTTGCATTTTTATGGGAGAAATACTGCTGTATTAAGTCCTTGGTATCGGTACTCGGTATCGGCAAGTACCCAAATGTAAGCACTCGTACTTGTACTCGGTCTGGAAAAAAGTGGTATCGGTGCATCCCTAGTATATATATATATATACCATATTTCCATAATGAGTAAAGCTGGAGGTATTTTTATTTCAGGTCGAAATGGTTTCCTTTATTGCAGGCTTTGTTTTATACTTTTTACACTTAATAAAATGAACCATTGAAAACAAACTCCTGACACAGTGTGACTGGCACTGCGCTGCCTGTGTGAATGAGGAGATGAGTGCTGGAGTCAGTCCGTCAGTCCTGGGACCCAGGCTGGGTGAGTCACAGTGCTCTGGGCTGAGGAGAAAGGGAGGACGAGCCTTCTTCACCTCTGTGCACAACATGTCCAACCACACAGCCTGCACTCTGCCCTGAAGCCCTGCAGACTCTGCTCCTTCCTCACACCCCGGGCTGTGGCGCTGTGTGGCTCACATCTCCTCACTGCAGAGTCCAGGCCGTACAGTGAGAACGCACTCTGCTCTCATGAGCCGCAGGATTGGTCTCATTGTCATTGCACTGGCATTTTATAAAGTCTGATTCTTCCTTTAATGACATGATACTGAAATGAATAAGAGTGTCATTGTTAGTGCTTTACACTGACGTTAGTCCACTATAGTCAGTGTGTGAGAGAGTGTGTGACACAGACCCAGAGCCGCGTTACTTCCTGTGTCTGTACTGAGAGAGTGAAGGACTTGAGCTGCATGATGTGTGAGCAGCTCCAGTGTAACATTTTCCTTTAACACATTTGAACCTCTTTCTCTTCAAAGACACTCATGTGATGTTTTTAACTGACAGCTGTAGCAACACAGGCCCTCATTTCCTTCATGACATGTTATTAGTGCTGCGTTATTTATTTGTACTGTATTGTTGATGAACATGGACGACAAACCTCAGCAGCAGACTCAGTGCTTCAGGATGACTGTCTTCAGGTCACACAGCGTCACTCTTTATTGTGTTTAAAGGTGCAGGACATTGAATATGAACATATTTGTATTGATAGTTAATATTTATTATAAATAGCACACACAGTGGGGCAGTACTAAGAAGGTGAACAATTGTAAATGTCCACACATGTAGGAACACACTGTGGCCACTTGTTACAAGTTCATTATCATTAAGATATAAAATAGTTAATTGACTGTGTCTGATGCAGGAGCTGGTCTGGCCGGCCTGTCTCACAGTCATTGCAGGGTTTAACCCCGAGGCCGCTCAGTACCATTGCTGAGCTCTGACATCAGCATACAGCACAGTTAGAGATAGAATAACAACAAAACAATCCAGAAAAAATGCATTTCAAAAAAGTTATAAATTGATTTGCACTGTTAAAATACACCTACCATTAAAATTATAGACTGATCATTTCTTTGTCAGTGGGCAAATGTACAAAATCAGCAGGGGATCAAATACCTTTTTCCCTCACTGTATATTTTAAAATTAACTAGTATATTTTTATATTAATAATGTTATTACTATTATTATATACCTAGCTTTATAATTGTTATTTTTTAATTTCTGTTAACGAATTCAAAGGTTGTTCTTACACCTGATGGACGAGTGATCACTGGAAATATTATGGCTATGGATGATGCCCCTTGTCATACTGCCTTAGTACCTTTATTACGTAAATGACAATGCCACTGTTTAAGAAAATATACACTTTTGTAATGCATAAAAAATAAAAAAACAGTTTATTAATAAATACTCTTAAGGCATTTGAGACAGAAAACAGGAGACACTTCTTCACACAGAGAGGTGTCACAATCTGAACAAACTCCCCAGCGATGTGGCTGAAGAGACAATTTGGGAACATTCAAAAACAGACTGGATAGGATCCTTGATCACTTAGTTATTAATGGACATCAAACGAGCACGATGGGGCGAATGGGCTCCTCTCGATTGGACACTGTCTTATGTGCTTATGTTCTTAAGTAATGTTTTTTTGTTTTAATATCCAATTGTGCAAGTAAACTGTTACCTTAAATCTGTTAATTACTTGGAACTGCTTTGATTTTGGATTCTTAAACCAACTGTGAGTAAGTCTGGCTAAAAGTGCGGATTATGTCATCAATGCATCTGTCCACACTCCACCTTGTGGTCAGTGGAAAGATCAAAGGAACATGGCATAGAAATGTTTAATCAGAAAATATACAATGAAAGACAGCCGGAGACAATTGCATATTGAAATGGACCCTGAACAATATGACAATATCAACTGTCAGTTTTCAGCTTGCAGTGACAGAAGCAGCGCAGCATTGACACTGTAGTAGCACAGCTGCGGGGTTTACCTGGTGACTGGTGCGGGTCTTTACTGCATCAGGAGAGGACTGTGGATCTCCTGAGAGGAAGAGGAAGGACAGAGAACAGGTTTCAGGGCTTTTACACATTCATCCCGCTCTGTAATTCCTCTCCAGTCGCCTTTAGTCTCCTCTTCATGTCTGCCTATCATGTCTAACAAAGTGTCATCAGTGGGAATTCTAACAGGATGAACACCAGGCAATTAGAAATGAATGCTCTCTGTATGTAAGGATATGTGGGAGATTGCAGTGAGAAGAACAGAGTGTGTGTATAGTGTTTTTATTCACATTAATATCACTGTGATGATGTCATTAGTGTGTGCTGCCATATGCAGCCAGCTCACCTGTGCAGCGCGTGTTCCTGGTGCAGACGAGGACAGCGATCACCAGCACACACACAGCGTTTGACACCCCCAAGGTCAGGACAAGGGGGTTAAGGCTGGCTTGACCTGCAGTGTAAAATAATAGACCTTTACCAGCATAATTCATATATGAAACCCTTATATTTACAATAGGTTTAGATATAATTATAATGAGGAAATGTTGGGCCAGATTAAATCAAAACTTTAACCCATCCGCTCATAGAAAACTACAGAACTGTACTCAGTGGCTTCATTTTCTGTTAGATGGCACTTTCTTCTAATCAGTAATGTAACCGCTATGATGTACAGGTTTGTAGTTTTCTACTAGCGGGTGGCTCAAAGTTTTGATTTAATCTGGCCCATTGTTTAAAAATGTTTACACTGTAAATCTTAATATCTTGATATGTTATATACTGGATTAATCGTTAGGTTGTTCTCAACAAAACAAGCCTATTTGCAAAGAAATCTGATCAAACACAGTATATGACTGGAAAAAACTGGAATAATGGGGGTGTTCTAAAACTTTTGACCAGTAGTGTGTGTCTAAACAATGCTTATGTGCATTTTTCTTATTACAATCATTACAGTACCAGACTGAAAGACCTGAGGTCTTGTCAAATTTAAATACAATAAATGACATATCAGCTCTGCATAAATATTCAAATGTATATGAATGTGTATATATATATATATTTCTTTGAATGGAATATGTACAATGTTGTTGTATAGATCTGTCTGTCTGTCTCTGTCCGTCTGCACACCCACTTTTCTGGTATCACGTGGAAAATACGTGGAAAAACTCTTCCCTCAAACAATTACTGCCCTCAGTAGTATTTTTAAATGATTACATGTTCATGTCACAAAGTGATCTGTGTGGTGTCTGTGTGACAGAATATTAGCAGCAACTTCTGCACTGCGGGTCCCCTGTAGTTTGCAGACAAAGTATAAGCCACAGATTCAAATGCTCATTTCCAGGCACACCATTGTGACACTAAAGGCCTGGTTTTCCATTGTGCACACATTGCCCACACACATTTACTGTGACATCTGCCATTTGCACACAGTGGAGATATCGGCCTAGAGCAGTGTGTCCCAGTGCTGGAGCTCCTGCACCCTGAATTAATTCACTGAAACCTGAACTGAATTAATAATAATTTGCTTGATTTTTAAAATGGTTTAAATATCAAAAAGTTGGATAATCTGGGTGCCTTACATACTTTTATATTTAACTAGGCATGTCCTATGATTTACAATGATGAATAAGCTCTGATTAGGCTAATTATGACTTCAATTAAAGAACTGAGAGAACAGGAACTAGCAGGACACAGGGTGCCCAGGACCAGGACTCATAACCACTGGCCTACATGTTTCTAATGTTAAGATTGTGTGGCAGGAGAGAGCGCCCTGCCACATTAAGAGCCTGTGTGGAGACTGAACGGACTGACTGTCCAGCATGAGAATGCAGCAAGTTACTGTCCAGCCAATCAGTCAATTATTTCCTGGGCGACACCACCTCCTTTTTACGGAGCCTTGGGTGTCCTGGAAGGGAGAGCATAGTAGGGAGGAGAGGGGCTGTGGAAACACAGGGCAGCTGTAAAGTGTAGAAGCCAGTGAAAATGCTGCCCAGCCTGGCAACTGGATTGTTTAGTCTGTATTTGCTGATTTCTGTTTCAGCCCTTAATTATTATTATTATATCGTAATTATTATTATTTTGTAATACATGCAGGTAACAAAAATGTCCACTATAATTACACTATGGGAGGAACAGAACTAGATGAAGTAACACATGAGAAAGACCTAGAAGTCTATGTGGACTCCTCACTTTCTCCATCCAAGCAATGTGGGGAAGCAATAAAAAAGACAAACAGGATGTTAGGGTATTGAGAACTTGAGAACAAGGGCAGTGATGTTCAGACTGTACAATGCACTAGTTAGAGCTCATCTGGATACTGTGGTCAGTTCTGGGCTCCACACTTCAAGAAAGATATCGCTGCTCTAGAGGCAGTTCAGAGGAGAGCAACCAGACTTATTCCAGGTCTGAAGGGAATGTCCTACTGAGAGACTGAGGACCTGAACCATTTCACCCTGGAACAGAGGAGACTACGTGGGGACTTGATCCAAGTCTTCAAAATCATGAAAGGCATCGACCACATCAAACCAGAGGAGCTTTTCCAGATCAGCAGGGACACACGCACCCGGGGACACAAATGGAAATTGGGCTTCAAGGCATTTGAGACAGAAAACAGGAGACACTTCTTCACACAGAGAGGCGTCACAATCTGAACAAACTTCCCAGTGATGTGACTGAAGAGGCAATTTGGGAACATTCAAAAACAGACTGGATAGGATCCTTGATCACTTAGTTATTAATGGACACCAAACGAGCATGATGGGGCGAATGGGCTCCTCTCAACTGAACACTGTCTTATGTTTGAGAAGCTGAAGTTTACACTTGACATTATTCAGTAAACTGAGTGTCATACATATTTCTTACACCTGCTGCACAAATACACGGTGAGTTAAGCAGATCTTTGTAAACACTGAGTAAACTTAATGTAGGTTACTTGAGTTTACAAAGTTTGCAGGCTTTGTAAACCTTGAATTTCACACAGTGATATAAATATAAATCTCAAAATTGTGTATCGTTTGTAGATTAGCTTTCAGTATAATACTAAACGACTGAATGTGCATTTACCTGCAATGTGCAGCCGTGTCCCGTTGCCAAACAGGATCTGCCCACATGTGGCCACAGCACAGTAGTAAGTCCCAGCGTCAGAGGAGCGGAGGTTCCGCTTGGGGAGCTCATAGACACAGCCCTGTGCAGGAAGCCCAGGCTCAGAGCTGCTCTCACACGGATCACTCCTGTTCCCATGGGTGTAAAAGAGTCCTGGAAGGGCTTCTCCTGAGCCATGCCTGAACCAATGAACACTGTGCTCTCCTGCACAGGTCTCAGTGTGTATTGTACACTGCAGAGTCACACCGTCTCCTGGCTGGACGGGGACAGACGCCGGCTGCTGCTCCACTCTCCTGCTGACGGACCCTGAGCCTGAGAGAGTGACAATATGGTTTACAGTAACACATTGCAGCCTGGATCAGTAATGTAAGGGTTTGTTAAACTACAGTTTATCTAAACATTGTGTTGTTGCATGAAGTAATCTCAATCTCTACATGTTGTTGTAGCTGGATATGTATTTATGCTTCATTTGTAATTACTTTATGATTATTTGTGGTAATACTTTATAATAAGGAACTGATTATTAATGTGTTATTCATTATTTATACATTTTAAATAGATTCATAATAAATACTTTATAAAGTACTAGTAATTAATTATACATTAATTATAACTCATTTATAGCAAAACATGCAATTGTCACAAAGTCGAACAGATTATAAAGAAAACTTCACTACTGCTTTCACACATTCCTAATACATTATTTTACACTTCTTCATTGTAAACAGGGACACTTTTTAGCCAACTGTTTGGCTTTGTGGCTATTGCATACATTGCCATAACTGTGTTATAACTAATTTATAATACTTTTTGGATGCTTTTAAAAGTATCTGTTAATAAAGTATTAAGCATTTATAGACCATGAATAACAGATTAGTAAGTGGTACATTATTATATAGCGATACATGTTGTTAATTATATAATTTGCCCAATATCTGTTTATAAACATAATTGCATTGTTGCTTGACATTTTTTTCATATTTTCTGACTTCATCAGCCCTTTCTGCCACTTAAAACTTTATTGAAAGATTTGATTTAAATATTTCTCTCTTTGATCGGTGAAGACCATGGTTATCTAAGACCTTAAAGATCACAGAGGTCTACTGTGTATTACAGTTGCATTAATGGTTTTAAACCCCTAAACTGCTTCATAGATAAAGATAGGTAAGTGATGACTGGTGGAAAACTGCAGAGAGCCGACTGTGAACCAGATAATTTACTCTGAGACCAGAGACTTGTGTGCAAACAACATGTGTGTTAACTTTGTGTGTTTGTTTCTGTGTGTAAAAGCGCTGTATTAAGGGACCTCTTCCAGAGATCTATAGAGAGTATCGTATAGTGATTTTGTGTTTCCAATAAAATGGGCCTTCCTGTGTTGAGTGGTATTGCAGAGTTTAAAATGATTGTATTGGGAGAATATCTGGACATTCCTGTAATACCTTTCATTGTGATATTGTGAGCGGACGGCCTTTTAGAGACGATGCCGCCCAAATAGCATCATTGTCATTTCATGGAAAACCAGTATCCATTGTAACTTCACATTTAGCATGAGTGGAAATAAAATGTAAGATAGAAACCCCTGATGAGATAATTTCTTCACTCACCTTTCAGTCGTATTGAAGTTCCAGATCCGAATCTCACTGTTGTGTCCCTGATTGCTCCACAGTAGTATCTGGCAACATCTGATGCTTCAATGTTGGAAATCTTGAGATTAAAAGAATCACCTCTTCTATCTATTGCAAAGCGCTTGTTGTTGTAAAACTCAAACTGAAATGAAGCCTCATTATTTTGAAACGATGCTGTAGATATTGAGAGTTTCCCCAATGCTTGCTTGTTCCAGACCAAGAATCAGCTGAGTTACTCTTGGAAATGTTGCAGCTCAGGGTAACTGAACCTCCGAGCTCCACTGTCACCGAGGAAGGGGACTGAGCAAACACCTGACAGAGAAGCAGACCTGGAAAACACAGGGAGGACGACATACATCTGAACATGATCTCATGCTTTCGCAAACACAGCATCTTAAGGATATCAATAAATAAAGCAACCGAAAGAACATGTTGTAAGAAAAGCTAAAGATATACCAGCAATATATGGAAACTAACTTAATCTTGTATATTTATGTATATATTTACCAGAACATCTTCAATTTATTTTAATTTACTTTACATTAAGATAATCTGATTTTTAGTTTTCCAACAGACACATTAAATGTATACTAATGAAAAGTTGTTTCTTGCTATTAAATGCTTTATTGTTTTTGAAATGTGTTGTTTCACTGAGGACTGTCATACAGGTTTGTGAACAACACTAAGACTTACCTGCTTTAGAGCAAACTGAAAGGAGAAATAAGATTATGTTCATTGTACTCTGTTAGAGTTTGTCTTCTCTATTTGTTCTTCTCAATGAAGTGTTCTGTCTGAACTGAAGATTACAAATCTATAGATGAAAGGACTGAGCACATTAGATTAGATACATTTGATTGGCTACTAAGCGGTTCAGTTACAATGCTATATATAGACATCTCAAAGACTATTCGCCTCTTGCAGATAACACGTATAGACTGAGGGGGGGCTTGTGTTCTTATATGATCATAATATCTATCTTTACGATTAATTCAAAATCAGCACAAGTCTGACATATTTCACCCACTAATTCAATTAGACTGCAATGGTGCTAAATGTCTACAGCTTCATACATTCAATTTTGAACTTGCCTGTCTCTCCAGCTTCTGTGTGTCTCGCTTGTTTGCATGAGTAGTCATAATGGTTCTTTATGTCAAAGTGACAGCCGGAAGTCCCTCCCTCCCTACGTACCATAGACCGGAAGGCCCACCTCACATTCCGTGACCCTCCCTGTCAGCCATCTTGGATGGCAGCCATTTGTAAGGTCATAGGTCATCTTGGATGGCGTCCATCTTTGATGGCGGCCATCTTGTAAGGTCATAGGTCATCTTTGATGGCCGCGGCCATCTTGTAAGGTCATAGGTCATCTGGTAAGATGGTAGCCATCTTGCTAGGGTGACATCCATCGTAGTGAGGGTCCGAGGGTACCTCACCCTGCTGGTGTGGAGGTGTAATGTTTAATAACATAAACGGTGTTTTTAAGGTTATATTGTTTTATGATACGGTTTTAGTAAATTAAAAGAGAATAAGAAAATATTTTTTATATTTTATTTTAGGTTATAATGTTTAATTCGTTTTAGTAAATAAAAAAATAAAAGTTTTATATATATTAGGTTATATTGTATACATTTGAGAAAACTACAAGTTATAAATACACATATATATTTTATTTTAGATTATAATGTTTGATTATACTGTTTTAGTACATTAAAAAAAATAAGAAAAATATACATTTTATATATATTTAAGGTTATATTGTTTTATGATACTGTTTTAGTAAATTAAAAAAGAAAAATGAATATTTACCCAGAGTGGGATTTGAACCCACATGGACATACGTCCATGTGTTTTTAGTTTATATGTTTTATGATTAAGGCTTAGGATGATACTGTGCTGGCAAAATAAAAAGGTAAGAAAAAATCAATTAAGAAATGTATAGACTTACATATATTGCATGTCATTACATACATATTTAAGCAAACACAGATAAACACACATGCCTATATCTCTTTAGTTTATATTTATCAAAAGACACTAAAGTCAAATACACCACTTTTCTTAGAGAACAACAGTGAAATGTATAGAATTATATCTGTACATTTTGACCAGCCCTGTACTTTGTTACATTATGTTATATTTGTTACATTAGTGAATGCTCAAACATAGCCTTAACATGTATCATATTTAAGAATATACTGCATTTAATTTCATTACACACACACACACACACACACACATATATATATATATATATATATAATACAAATATTTTGTTTTATTTATCAATAGACACTAAAGACTAGTGAAGCACAGATAGAGACACAGTGAAGCACTATTTGTGAGTACTCATATGTATAAAATTATATATATGTATATATAATATCATTTGTTTGTGCTCAAATGTATAGAATTAATAAAATACACAAACACACACACACACACAATGGTGACTTTTATTGTGACAAACAAGCATTTTACAACATGGAACATAGTCAGAAGTAGAAAAAGATACTCCAAAAAATGTTGTACAGATACTTGTAATTAATTTCTGGTTCACAACACCAACATTGGACAGAAAGAAACACTGACCTGTACGGAGTAATGTCATTCCATAACATTTCCAGCCTATTCCATATATATTCTATTAAGTCTTTCACTGTTGGCTCCTTTTTCAAAGTTATACCTGATTCTGGCAACAAAGTATATCAGGTATCAATTGTAAATAAAGTGAGAAACACTTAAGTTTCTATTCCTTTGGAAATACCTTATTTTTCAAACCTACAAATACATGGTGACAACTGCAACCATGAAACACATACAAAACATAGAAATAGGGACCACAAAGCAAGGATATAATAAGCACAAATGGTATTTACTGCAAATTTTAAGTTTTGTAAAATTATTTATATAACTTCTAGGAGTAATCTACATAGTGAATATGCAATCAGTCTTCAGGAAACACACACAGCAGACTGAAATAAGCACAATGTCATATTTAGACGACCCAAAACTGCATTCTACTAAACCCTGAAACTCTGAAAAATCACTACAAACTCTATGTTTTGTAAAATGGCTTATTTCACAGACACAGAACCAAATAGGCTCACCCTCAACATAGTACAAAGTATGATGTAAACGTACAGGTTTACCTGTAGCACAGGGGTATTATTAATCTATTCATGCAACTTTTAGACACTTGTCTAATACAGAACCAACAACGGCATTGAGAGCGGGTAGCAGGGCTTAGACAATGCTATGCGCTGGGATTTAAAATGACTCTGTAGGTCAGGGCTTCAAAACCTTACCCCATTTTAACATTGTCCAATTAGCCTCCAACCCCTAAAATGCTAAGACATGTTTTTTGTATCATTTGTATTACTGTTGTATTACTATGTACATTAATGTAGTTTATACTTTTTATTTAATTTGACATAATTATCATATTTTTAAGTACAAATTAATAAATACAAATAACAAATACTATTTAATAATAGTAACAATAATGCAAAAAGGTATTAAGCAATCATATTTTTACTTACAAAATTATATATATAAAATAACAGTATACTAATTGAATAATAATAATAATAATAATAATAATAATAATAATAATAATAATAATAATAATAATAATAATAATAATAATAATTTTAAACATATTAAACAAAACTCACCCTGACTTTGTCACAACCGCAGGATGGGGAACCTCTGCTGTAGACCCTCATCCACTCTGTCAACAGTTTTTAGGTGACTTGTAACACAAGGGCAGAAACATGAAAACTCAGTCTTGGTGGGGTGTTTCTGTCCAGTGGTCTGATCTGATACAACTTTCTACTACATTTCATATTCTATTAAAATAGAACACATGAGTAGTTCATAAAAAAGTGTTAAATCTGCTCCTCTTATGAGTGTCTCTACAGCCCCTCATTGCTCCCTTGCATTACAGAGCATGACACGTGCTCTTCACATTGAAATTCACATTCATGTTGATGTAGGACTCGTCAACACAAAACTGTATAAAAATACATGAAATACGTAAACAATACAAACATTAAGAAAAGAATGCACTTTCAATCTGACATTTCACAGTATAGAAATTAAATAAGTTTGAATTACCTCATGGCTTTCCTCAGGCTCGGAGCCAGGCCCGGTCTTGGCATCAGCGTCAGAAGCTGAGCGCTCTGTGTAAGATTCAGAGTATAGTTCAGCTGTGAGCGGTGAAGAGGGGAAAGGGAGATGCTGAGCAGGCAGGGTGTCTGTGAGACAGGTCTCTGTCCTGCTTGTCCTGCAGAGCCTCTCTTATCTGAAATGGCACTGGACACACCCAAAGCAGCAATGCCCCCAGACAGCAGCTCCTTAAGAGAGGACACTGTCAAATTTAACATTCAATAAAAGTCCACTGTTTTGACCATTTTCAGTTGAATTAATCCTCAGCATCAAATGCATTGAGACCGTACACAGTTCCAGATGCCTTGTACTTTAAGATATGTTATATATTTAGGCTACCCTGTTATTGCTTGAATAAAATGTTATTTCATGAGAGCAGTAAGAAAAAGGGGGAACAAGGATATATAATTTAATGAATCATTTTAAGCACTCTTGCTATTAGAAATAACTAAGATGAAGGCCTAAACTGGCTATCTACTGTTTAAAAAGTGAAATGGTTTTCTGTGAGTGTGCTAAAGAACTTCTCATTTCTGTCATTACAGTGAAAAAACTGGAATACGTAGTATATACCTAACAGTTGCTTAGATTTAAATGCTTTTCTTTATGAAATGTAAGATGAGTGCTCAGAACAATTAGACATCTATATTTCTACCCGGGCTTGATTATGTTGACAGTTTATGACTGTGCTTTGCCATTAATTCAGATTTCACCTTGTTCTCTATGGGTTGGTTTCAGAGCATGATTAGCACTAGTTTAAGTACATTACTTAGAATATGGCACTCACCATTGTTTGGTATACAAAATGATTTAGCCTGAAGGACAATAAACCATTGGTATATAGTACTATACTAGGTTAGCAAAAGTAATTTACCCATGCACATACACAACTAACAGTCTGAATTAAACCTTCTTGGCTCTGTCTTACATGTACCAACTTTTAAAATCTCAATTTGACTTACTAGTAAAAGTTACAAAGTGAGAGGGATTTAACCAAAGAACTGTCTATTTTTTTAATTAAACCTTAATCATTTTTGCCATTATCAATATGTTGAATACCTAAAATGTGCACATAACAGAAATATTTACACAGGCATGTGTTTCCTTATGAGACTAGTGAAGGCTTAAAAGTGATAATAATAAAAAGAAAGAAATGTGTCAATATTGGTCTCTTAAAGGGAACTATAGAGAAACAACTCATTTGTGCTATTAAAATAAGTAAACTGAATATGGCACAAAAAGACTGTGCGGCAATAATTTAAACTGCTCTGTAGTAAAAGCCATGAAACCGGGTCTGATTACATATTCCTTCTTTTATTGTTATTCTTAGTTATTCTCTGGATTAGTGTCCTGGAGAAGGACAGCACATACTTATCAGATTGGGTGGGAAACGGCAGAGCCCTGAAGGTGGTTATCAGTAGCAAGCGATGGCTAGGTTCTAGATAAGGCCCTACAACCAGGCCTGGCCATAACACCCCAACGACAGAGCCAGAGAACTCGTGTTTATGTAGCCGGCCTACGAACCCAGTACTCAGAGTGTTTTTTTAAATTATTTAAAACCGTCCTATACTTTCTCACTCTATATTGATACATGTACATTAAGTAAAAAAAATAAACACACTTTGATGTTGTGGTATTGCATGAGCATTTCACTTATTTTCTACGGATTCTATCTGCTTAGACATGTTCAGTCCTGATCATTTAGACAATCTCATTCTTAAACATGAACTATTTATCTAAATTGTGTATATATGGATTACCTTTAAATATATGTATATCTTACTGTCTGTCTGTCTAAATGGAATGAGTATTTTGTACGTTATTATTTTACCATGCTACACTTACTATGCTCTCTTGTAATCTTTGTCTGTATTGCAGTTTGGGGTGTACAGTATTTCACCCTATTCAAACAAAACAGTTATTCAGTTATGAAATCTTCAGATGACCATGTTTTGTTCTAAAACAATGTAAACAAGTTGAAATATTTTTTAAAAACATGTCAAGGTAAACATGTTTGTACTGGTTTATCCACAGAGAGATATATGACTGGCACAGGTATTCTTCTAGCACATGTACACCTAACAAAGAACCATAACAGGGCATGATGATAAAACATGACATACATAGAATGTTAAGTGATATAACACCACGGTTTTGTGTAAAAACAATGAATGGTCATGTCAGCACCTAAGACTTTTGAAGTAGGAGGGGAGGCCTTTGTGTGATAATCGTAGTGAAGAAACTGAAACTTTGAAGGCAACTATTCCTGTCTCTGTGAAGAGTAATATGTCTGGGCAGCCTCGTTCCTCTGTATGTCTGGCTTCCTGTAGGAGATTTCAGACCAAAGCTGCTACACTGTTTTCTCACTCTTAAGCTGCAAACTGCTGCTCTGGCTGCTTCTCAAAGCTTTTGCAAATGCACTAAATCATTGTGGGTCTAAACTTCATCCTGTGTCTACAAGCTAGAAATGCTCTTGATCCCTTCATGTGAATGGAAACTATTAACTCCATTATAGAACAAATAACATATCAAAGGTAATATTTGGTCATAAAGTCATGGCCTTATATGGGGTAAACCATGAAATATTGTACTAACTAAAGTATCGTGGGTTTCTAAAATTCATGAAATTATACTATATATTAAACACCGTGACAATTGGGAACTATTACAATATGTCAATAGCTTTAATGTAATTATACATATTGTCATACATGAGCTGATGTCCTTAATAATAATAATAAAGTCAAGAAACAACATAATGAATGAAAGAACCCAAGACACACAATAACCTATTAAACCTTTTTACATCCACAGAAGGTGACTAGTCAGCTTTTCTCATGAATGTTTTAAAATCAGGATTTCGTATAGCTGTAATGTTGTTCTCTACTTGTTAGTACATTTGTTCTAATCATTAATAGCCTTGAAGCATTCCTAGTGTGAAATACATATAGGCACTAAACTATCTCAGTCAAGTGAAAATAGGTACACTATGTATATAGGGATATATATTTTTTCATTGTGTGTGTTGGGTTCTTTCATTCATTATGTTGTTATGATAATTATGTCAAATTAAATAAAAAGTATAAACTACATTAATGTACATAGTAATACAACAGTAATACAAATGATACAAAAAACATGTCTTAGCATTTTAGGGGTTGGAGGCTAATTGGACAATGTTAAAATGGGGTAAGGTTTTGAAGCCCTGACCTACAGAGTCATTTTAAATCCCAGCGCATAGCATTGTCTAAGCCCTGCTACCCGCTCTCAATGCCGTTGTTGGTTCTGTATTAGACAAGTGTCTAAAAGTTGCATGAATAGATTAATAATACCCCTGTGCTACAGGTAAACCTGTACGTTTACATCATACTTTGTACTATGTTGAGGGTGAGCCTATTTGGTTCTGTGTCTGTGAAATAAGCCATTTTACAAAACATAGAGTTTGTAGTGATTTTTCAGAGTTTCAGGGTTTAGTAGAATGCAGTTTTGGGTCGTCTAAATATGACATTGTGCTTATTTCAGTCTGCTGTGTGTGTTTCCTGAAGACTGATTGCATATTCACTATGTAGATTACTCCTAGAAGTTATATAAATAATTTTACAAAACTTAAAATTTGCAGTAAATACCATTTGTGCTTATTATATCCTTGCTTTGTGGTCCCTATTTCTATGTTTTGTATGTGTTTCATGGTTGCAGTTGTCACCATGTATTTGTAGGTTTGAAAAATAAGGTATTTCCAAAGGAATAGAAACTTAAGTGTTTCTCACTTTATTTACAATTGATACCTGATATACTTTGTTGCCAGAATCAGGTATAACTTTGAAAAAGGAGCCAACAGTGAAAGACTTAATAGAATATATATGGAATAGGCTGGAAATGTTATGGAATGACATTACTCCGTACAGGTCAGTGTTTCTTTCTGTCCAATGTTGGTGTTGTGAACCAGAAATTAATTACAAGTATCTGTACAACATTTTTTGGAGTATCTTTTTCTACTTCTGACTATGTTCCATGTTGTAAAATGCTTGTTTGTCACAATAAAAGTCACCATTGTGTGTGTGTGTGTGTTTGTGTATTTTATTAATTCTATACATTTGAGCACAAACAAATGATATTATATATACATATATATAATTTTATACATATGAGTACTCACAAATAGTGCTTCACTGTGTCTCTATCTGTGCTTCACTAGTCTTTAGTGTCTATTGATAAATAAAACAAAATATTTGTATTATATATATATATATATATATGTGTGTGTGTGTGTGTGTGTGTGTAATGAAATTAAATGCAGTATATTCTTAAATATGATACATGTTAAGGCTATGTTTGAGCATTCACTAATGTAACAAATATAACATAATGTAACAAAGTACAGGGCTGGTCAAAATGTACAGATATAATTCTATACATTTCACTGTTGTTCTCTAAGAAAAGTGGTGTATTTGACTTTAGTGTCTTTTGATAAATATAAACTAAAGAGATATAGGCATGTGTGTTTATCTGTGTTTGCTTAAATATGTATGTAATGACATGCAATATATGTAAGTCTATACATTTCTTAATTGATTTTTTCTTACCTTTTTATTTTGCCAGCACAGTATCATCCTAAGCCTTAATCATAAAACATATAAACTAAAAACACATGGACGTATGTCCATGTGGGTTCAAATCCCACTCTGGGTAAATATTCATTTTTCTTTTTTAATTTACTAAAACAGTATCATAAAACAATATAACCTTAAATATATATAAAATGTATATTTTTCTTATTTTTTTTAATGTACTAAAACAGTATAATCAAACATTATAATCTAAAATAAAATATATATGTGTATTTATAACTTGTAGTTTTCTCAAATGTATACAATATAACCTAATATATATAAAACTTTTATTTTTTTATTTACTAAAACGAATTAAACATTATAACCTAAAATAAAATATAAAAAATATTTTCTTATTCTCTTTTAATTTACTAAAACCGTATCATAAAACAATATAACCTTAAAAACACCGTTTATGTTATTAAACATTACACCTCCACACCAGCAGGGTGAGGTACCCTCGGACCCTCACCACGATGGATGTCACCCTAGCAAGATGGCTACCATCTTACCAGAGGACCTATGACCTTACAAGATGGCCGCCATCCAAGATGGACGCCATCCAAGATGACCTATGACCTTACAAATATCATAAAACAATATAACCTTAAAAACACTGTTTATGTTATTGAACATTACACCTCCACACCAGCAGGGTGAGGTACCCTCGGACCCTCACCACGATGGTTGTCACCCTAGCAAGATGGCTACCATCTTACCAGATGACCTATGACCTTACAAATGGCCGCCATCCAAGATGGTTGCCATCTTACCAGATGACCTATGACCTTACAAGATGGCCGCCATCCAAGATGGACGCCATCCAAGATGACCTATGACCTTACAAATGGCTGCCATCCAAGATGGCTGACAGGGAGGGTCACGGAATGTGAGGTGGGCCTTCTGGTCTATGGTACGTAGGGAGGGCGAGACTTCCGGCTGTCACTTTGACATAAAGAACCATTATGACTACTTGCATGAACCCCAGTAAGGAGATGTTTCCTGCTAGGTCTTAGTTTTGGTGCATGTAGAGGCTGTGAGTCTGTCTTCATGGGCTGAGATATTGTATGAGCGCTCTTTGTGTTGTATCTTGTCCACCGATGTCCTTTTTCACAAACTGCTTGTCCGTTCTTGACTCCAGACTGTGACACCTGTGTTTCACTTATTTCTACAACATATAGGTCTGAGGTTTAGCTTAGAGTCAGGGTCGGTGCTCACCTCTGGGTTAGGGTTTATACATGTGCCCAACCAAGGATGCTGGACTCCAAGTGTTATTTTGGATCAAAACAGTTGCCTAATGGTGTTAATTATAGCATAAGGTGACATTAACATCACACTGATAAAGAATTACATGAGAACAAAAGCCTCCCTTCTCAGCCTACATGTTATCTGCAAGAGGTGCATAGTCTTTGAGATGGCATTATGGCTCGGCTCAATAAATATCAAGGGGATATTATGGACACTTTTTCATAAAGATAGATGAGATTGGTGGCTCAATATGTTACTGAACAGCCTGCTTGATTTGGCGGTGTTGTGCTGTTTATCATTCAGATATTCATGCACTTTGAATGCCTGCCATTAATGCAGTGTTAAACCATGTGATCCAGTCCTGGTCGTCACCAGTGAGTTCACCGCTGTTCACAGGAAGTGCTCAGCCAGCCAATCAAGAGTGAGATGGGGGTGGAGCCCTGCAGCCCTCCTGCTCCAGCACACCAATCAGCAGCCTCTGCTCACAGGGAGGGGCAGGACACAGCGCAGTGCAGCGTTTAATGGGCCTGTGCCATGAATAATGACATCACAGAGCCACACTGCAGCTCACAGCCTCACATGGGGGCAGCATTATCAGAGGGAAGTGAGAGATCTATCTATATATATATATATATATATATTTGGTAAGATAATAGCTTGGTTATTATATGTTGATAAAATACTGTTAGTGTAGCCTAACCTAAAGTGTTTACGCAGTAAAATGTGAAGAGTGAATAGAGAACAATAACAATAATAACAATGTAATATGTGTCTTTGTGATATTCAAGCAGTAACTTTGTTATTGAGTGCAGTGTGGTTTGCAGATTGAGTTCAGCCAGTGTTAATTCTGTCAGACGGCAGCAGAGGATTCAAACTTACTATCTATCTGTTCTACACTCAGTCTGACGGGTGGACATTTCTAAATACATTCATATATTCATTATATTATTTGACGTGTTATTCCTTTATTTTAATAAATCTTTTCTAAAACATTTTTACTTTGATCTTTCAGCAGTACTGAATAACTTCCCATTTATATTTAAACATGTTCCAGATCAGTACTATCAGACTTTTATTATATGCTTTGCTACTAGCTGTCAGCAGCTGGACACAGTGCATTTAATAAATCTTAAAAATGCTATTTTTAGCAAACACTCCATTAATTTAATATTAACCGTCTTATAAAAACTTAGCAGCTATAATCATGTTCAACTTTGTTGATGTTAAAGTTGCTTTTCCAGCTCTATCACATCATCAATGACATTGCTTTGGGATATAGGATTGTGTATTTTATGAACATGTTACACTGAGAGGCGCAGGGCTGTAAGTCGCCCTTGATTTTATTTGTGAAGAGCAGCTCTCCGCAGGTCCACACTGAACACAGCTGGGACTCGGAGAGCAGGAGCGGGGACGTGTGCTTGTGGAGGCTGTACGCACACTGTCCAGTCTGAGAGCTGGGGAGAGCCGCAGCAGTCCTGCGTCGGTCTGTGTACACAAGTCCTGTCAGGGGCTGTCCTGGGCCGTTGCTCACCCAGTACCCACTGGAGCGCTCCGTATGGGCGATTCTGAACACTGTGCAAGGAGGGCTGGGATGACCGGTGGGCTGGGGAGGCTCAGAAACCTGTGACTCGTTCATCACTCCTGCAAAATCTGACCAAGGAACAGAGTTCAACTCTAGTAAGATATTGTTATCTCTCAGAACATAAATTGTGAACATGCATTAATTTCTCTTTATAATAGGTATTATAAATCATATTCTTAATGTAATACATTATTTGATCTGTCTATGAGACAGACATTATGAAGCCAGATTGGACAACCAATTTATTTCAATCAGCTTGTGTGGAACTCTACCTTTAATGCTCAAGAAAATGCTGTTCTTGAACTGAATGGTGTCAGAGGCAGTCAGTTCTGCACACAGATAATTCCCCATATCCGATGGTCCAGCACTGGGAATTTGCAGAGTAGAATTGCATCCATGTCTGTTTCTTGTCTCCTGATTCACAGAGGCGGTGGCACCATAAAGATTGCACAGGATCTCCGGAGCCTTGCCTACCTCCTGTCTGAGCCACACAAAGGTCCGAGAGCTCCCCCCGGCCGTGCTGCACTGCAGAGAGACTGAGTCCCCGAGCGAGGCCGTCACAGAGAGTGCAGGCTGCAGGAGCCAGGACACCATCAAACCTGCAACACAGCAGCGCAGGACCCGGTCACAGTGCCGCAGCACCCAGAGACACGCCTGCACACAAGCTTCTCTGCTGCAGTTTACTACATGTCTAGAGGACACCACTCCCGCATTGTGACGACTGCAAGAAAATAAATAGACACGCTGTTCTCAGGGTTTCCCTGTTGAGAAAAACCAGATGGTAACTCACTGAATGCGAACTTACATGATGCTGAAAACAGCAGAAGAGTGCGGTGGTTCATTGCTGTGGCAGAGCTTGTGTCTGAAGACAGCCTTCTTCCCTAGAGACCTCAGAGTCAATGAGCGCAGCTGTTTGGTATGGGGGCTGTGTGAAGTGTACTAGAGTGACTGACCCAGGGGGTGTGGTGAAGTTTAAAGGAAGGACACATTTTCTAAGAGAAGACATTTTCCACTGCGAGAGCTCTGTGTCATTCTGTAAACTCTGTAAACATTTTCGAATGAGTAAGTGTATGTGTAGCTATGCATGTCTGGTTTATAGGACAGAATCTGTTTTGTTAAATTATGTAATTATTATGATTAAGGTTTGATCTAAGCTTCCTTAAATGAAATGTCTTTATCACCAGTGCTGTGTAGTGTCTCAGCATTAGGAGTGAAGAGTGGACACGGTGAGTGAAGTGGACACGGGCCACGTGTTACTGGGACACTTCGTCCTGCAGAAGCCGATCCTCAGTCAGGCATGTCCCTGTTTCGACTCTGTCACTACAGATGTCCATTGGCAAGGGATTATAAGGTCCCTCTGTTTCCTGCCAATGATCTGTGCCTCTTACAGTAAAGTCATGCTATTTTGAATCAGCAGCAGAGTGCCAGCCAACCGTCTCACTGAGCTCCGTATGCCCGTGTTCTGCACTACCAGAGCAGTGCCCTGTTTTCATTACATATATCTGCTGGAAAAGCACTATTCTTGTGATTGGATTTTTACAGACAGCAGCAAAACAGAAATAAGGGGGCCAGGAAAAACACACTTTTTTAAATATATTTTTTATTCAAATCTAGAGAATGACAAAGTCAAATGTCTAAAATGTGCCGTGACAGATAAAGACAAGTCTGTTCCTGTGGTCATTTGTTCAGATCCCCCTGGTGGATAAAGTGTGTCCACTCAAGTTACAGAAACAAGAAACAGAAAGAACTCAATGGATAAAGGGACTTTATTATTACTTTTAGTATTAAGGTAAGGTTTCAGGTTAGGATTAAGATTTGCTGGATGTAATGGTCATGGAACCTCAGACTCGACCTCACAGAGCCTTCACAGGGCTCTGAGCTCGGCCCAACACTCTCAGCAAGGCGGTAAAAGAGCCAGGCTGCCCAGAGCTCATCTGTAGGGCGTGGCAGTGGTGCACCAATCACACTGCTTTATAAAATAAATAGATTAGAGATGGACCATCATTGAGCCCAATTAGAATAACAGTTCATAACAGGTCAAGCACCACAGGGGTCAAATGAAGGCAGATACTCAGAAGGCTGATATTTATACCAGGATTTCAGGCCATCTAGGGGTGCAATAATCCCATTAGTAGAGGAGGGGGGCTTGTTTTAAATTATTCTTAGGTTCTGCATGTCAGAAGGAGTTCCTTTCTTGACCCACAGAGACATCAAAAATGTCTGCAGCGCTGAGGGACGGCTGTCATTTTCTGTGGTGACATCTGACGTCAGTGTAGACCACCCCATCCACCTGCTCTTGTTCTCTCCTCCTCTGCTTGTGCTTCCTTCCTCTCTGACCGAGCTCCACGGTCGTGTAGGTCACCTCAGCGTCCTGCAGCAGAGAAAACAAAGACCAGCTCAGACTCTTCATCCTGTGTTTCAACAGCTGTGCAAGTGTGTGACACACGGTGGCCAAATAGTGCACACAAACACACGGGCTTTGACGTGGTCAGTGACATTGTACAGTGTTACCTGACTGCTTGTGGTCTCAGCAGATGCAGGGACGGAGAAATTGTCTGCTTTAGAGAGATCTAAAGATCAACAGAGAGAGAGAGAGAGAGAGAGAGATAGAGAGAGAGAGAGAGATAGTGGCAGTAAGGCTCTGGACAGAGGTCTAATTCTGTGTAATAGTTTTTCTACCCTGCCCTCTTCAGGTACATTTTAAACTAGCAAACAGGAAGCCATTAGAAAGTTGTAACAGATCATCACACAGGTTCCCATGTTCGTCTGCTCAACAGCTATGATGGCTGAAACAACGAGCTCACCTGCACGCCAGGTAGCCCTGTGCCGAGACCACACCCTGAAGGCCAGGACAGCAAGGAGCGCGAGAGACACCAAGCCCAGCCCGGCCAGCGCCCACACAGCCACAACACCAGCGCCGGCCAACCAGGATCCTGCTGTTCCAGCGCAAAGTTTCAATCAGACTCGTGTTTAGGAAAACAAATCATTATATGACTTGCTTTATTTCTATTGTTTTCTCATAGATGTTTTATTTCAAAATTAAATTACACTTCATTATTCTTGTTAGAAACTGTCCATCTGTGTCTTCTCTTACACCATGGTAAATCTGCATAGTAAATAGGCAGTTTTCCTCTGGCTGTACAGTACCATGCATGTCTTTGCCAGGGTTTTCTATAGTGAGTATCATGGTTTACTGTCCTATACTTCTCTACCTTTACCATGATTTCACTTTGCTTCCCTTTATTTTACTACAGCTGCAGCAGACAGCATTAATATTAAGGTTTGTCAGAAAATGAAGCTGATAATCATGTTTTCCTTTGTTTAGAACATCTCAGATTAATTAATTAGTGGTTCTCATGAGCTGCTTTGATGTTGCTAAATACCTTTTCCAGGCTGCTGTAATGCTGCACCTTGTCTGAAGAGCAGGTGACTTGCATCAGGACAAAGATTCAATTAACAATGGATATTTAGAAAGCCTCATCAGCAGATGAAAAGGCATTGTACAAAATGTATACACACGAAAATTAAAGACACACACACATACACTACCGTTCAAAAGTTTGGGGTCACTCTTAACATCAAATTGATCAGAAATACAGTGTAGGCATTGTTAATGTTGTAAATGACTATTGTAGCTGGAAACAGCTGATTTGTAATGGACTATCTACATATGCATACAGAGGCCCATTATCAGTAGTCATCAGTCCTGTATTCCAATGGCATGTTGTGTTTGCTAATCCAAGTTTATCATTTTAAAGGCTAATTGCTCATTAGAAAACCCTGTTGCAATTATGTTAGCCCAGCTGAAAACTGTTGTGCTGATTAAAGAAGCAATAAAACCGGCCTTAATTAGACTAGTTGTGTATCTGTAGCATCAGCAATTGTGGGTTCGATTACAGACGCAAAATGTCCAGAAACAAATAACCTTCTTCTGAAACTCATCAGTCTACTCTTGTTCTGAGAAATGAAGGCTATTCCATGTGAGCAATTTGCCAAGAAACTGAAGATCTCTTACAACACTGTGTACTACTCCCTTCACAGAACAGCGCTAACTGTCTCTGACCAGAATAGAAAGCTCAGTTGTGCACTGGGGCCTCCCACTGCTCAAGAGGACAAATACATTAGAGTGTCTAGTTTGAGAAACCGACACCTCACAGGTCCTCAACTGGCAGCTTCATTAAATAGTACCCGCAAAGTCAACAGTGAAGAGGTGATTCCGGGATGCTGGCCTTCTAGGCAGAGTAGCAAAGAAAAAGCCATATCTCAGTCTGGCCAATAAAAAGAAAAGATTAAGATGGGAAAAAGAACAGTGGACACTGGAAAAAGTGTTATGGACAGACAACTCTAAGTCTGAGGTGTTCGGCTCACAAAGAAGAGACGCAGACCAAATGAAGAGATGCTGGAGGAGTGCTTGACGATATCTGTCAAGCATGGTGGAGGCAATGTGATGGTCTGGGGGTGCTTTGGTGGTGGTAAAGTGGGAGATCTGTACAGGGTAAAAGGGATCTTGAAGAAGGAAGGCTGTCACTCCATTTTGCAACGCCATGCGCACTGTGGACGGCACTTGATTGGAGCCAATTTCCTCCTACAACAGGACAATGACCCAAAGCACAGCTCCTAACTATGCAAGAACTATTTTGGCAAGAAGCAGTTAGTTGGTATTCTGTCTATAATGGAGTGGCCAGCACAGTCACTGGATCTCAACCCTATTGAGCTGTTGTGGGAGCAGCTTGACCATATGGTACGTAAGAAGTGCCCATAAAGCCAATCCAACTTGTGGGAGGTGCTTCAGGAAGCATGGGGTGAAATCTCTTCAGATTACCTCAACAGATTGACAATGTAAGATATTATCTGTTAGAATATATTTTTCTATGGGAAATTCTATATCATCTGGTTTGGTAGAGGAAACAGACTTCCTCCCTTTTATCTGGTAGCCCTGGTAGCCCTGGTAACTTTATCTGTATGTCCAGAAGACCAAAAGGGACCTGTCCTCTGATTGGCTCCTAGCCAAATTCGAAATGACCCCCACTTCTAAATTACTTTAGCATAAGGCACCCAAGTCATGGTGGTGGCAAAATGCTATTGGTTGGAAGGAAACCTTATAAAAGAGAAAACAAAGAGAATTTTAGTTCTCTTAACTTCTTCATTCTGCAACGAGACACAACAAGAGAGGGCTGGAGGGAGAGAGAGAGAGACACGCCGCTGCCTACATGACCAGACTGAACTAAGGTGTTCTGTGAGAAGAAAGAAGAAAATGGGTATTATCTGTTTCTTTCTGTAATCCAGCAGAAGCTTAATATTACTTATTTTCAGTAATATAATTTAATGATATTAGTTTCCTATTTTTGTCAAAATAAATGATTATTGCACATCTGTGTCTTGACCACATCTTCCCTCTAAAAAGAATCTTAAAAGAGAAACCAATTGACCTATGAGTTTTCAGTTCAACTATTTATTTAGATTGACTTAAAAACCAAGCATTCAAAATTCTCTTACAACAACTAGAATGCCAAAGGTCTGCAAGGCTGTAGTTGCAGCAAATGGAGGATTCTTTGACGAAAGCAAAGTTTGAAGGGCACAATTATTATTTCAATAAAATATCATTATTTCTAACTTTGTCAATGACTATATTTCCTATAAATGTTACTATATTTCCTATTCAAACTCATTTCATGTATGTTTTCATGGAAAACAAGGAAATTTTGAAGTGGCCTCAAACTTTTGAATGGTATTGTATATACATGAGCACGAATTGCCACACAGGAATACAAAGTGTCATACGTGGTCAAGAAGCTTAATATGTGAGAAACAAGTGTCATGCGACCAAAAAAATAAAATAGTTAGGACCATAAATATTTGGACAGTGACACAATTGTCATCATTTTGGCTCTGTACGCCACCACAACGGATTTGACAAACTAACATAATCATGAATTAAATGGTGAGTTTCAATACTTGGTTGAAAATCCTGTGCAGTAAATGACTGTCTGAAATCTAAACCCATAGACATCACCAGATGCTGGGTTTCTTCCCTGGTGATGCTCTGCCAGGCCTGCACTGCAGTGTCTTTAGTTCCTGCTTGTTCTTGGGGCGTGTTGCCTTCAGTTTTGCCTTCAGCAAGTGAAATGCTGCTCAATTGGATTCAGGTCAGGTGATTGACTTGGCCATTGCAGAACATTCCACTTCTTCACCTTAAAAAGTCTTGGGTTGCTTTCACAGTATGCGTCGGGTCATTGTCCATCTGCACTGTGAAGCGCCGTGCGATGAGTTTTGAAGCATTTGGCTGAATCTTAGCAGATAATAAGCCCTAAACACTTCAGAATTCATCCTGCTGCTTTTGTCAGCAGTCACATCATCAAAAAATACAAGGGAACCAGTTCCCTTGGCAGTCATACATGCTCATGCCATAACATGCTCCATAGATGAGCTGGTCTGCTTCGGATCATGAGCAGTTCCTTCCCCTCTCCATACTCTTCTCTTCCCATCATTCTGGTATAAGATGATCTCTGTCTCATCTGTCCATAGGATGTTGTTCCAGAACTGTACAGGGTTCTTTAGATGTTTTTTGGCAAACTCTAATCAGGTCTTCCTGTTTTGGGGTCTTACCAATGGTTTACATCTTGTGGTAAACCCTCTGTATTTACTCTGGTGACGTCTTCTCTTGATTGTTGACTTTGACACAGATACGCCTACCTCCTGGAGGGTGTTCTTGATCTGGCCAACTGTTGTGAAGGGTTTTTTCTTCACCAGGGAAATAATTTTTCCTCATCAGTGCGTTCTTACTTTTTAAGAATGCACCAAATAGTTGATTTGGCCACACCAAATGTTTTTGCTATCTCTCTGATTGGTTTGTTTTGATTTCTCAGGCACAACTGAAGGCAAAACACCCCAAGAACAAGCAGGAACTAAAGACACTGCAGTGCAGGCCTGGCAGAGCATCACCAGGGAAGAAACCCGGCATCTGGTGATGTCTATGGGTTCAGACTTCATGCAGTCATTGACTGCAAAGGATTTGCAAACAAGTATTGAATCTCACCATTTAATTCATGATTATGTTAGTTTGTCCAAATACTTTTGAGCCCCTAAAATTGGGGGGACCACATATAAAAATGGGTGTAATTCCTACACTATTCAGCCAATTGGGATGTAACTGCCCTCAATTTAAAGATGAAAGTCTACACTTAAAGCACATATTATTTGTTTCCTTTCAAATCCATTGTGGTGGCATACAAAGCAAAAATGATGACAATATGTTTGGATCTAACTGTAAATAAATATATATTATATATATGTAACCCCCTGGTCAAGCCAGGCTCAGGGGTTTATGTAATTCTTTAATACAGGAAGACAATGGGGTTTGTTCGTTCTTTATTAAATTAAGGGGTTAACAGCGCCAGCTATTCAACATCTAAAGCCATGTAAAATAGCTACCTAAAAGTAAAGGTATTTGTGTTATTAGTCCAGAACCCGCCAGTTTGTTTTGTTGGTGGAGGGGACAGAAAAGAGTGAGCACAACGACATTGTGGGGAGCACAGTGGGGGGGTGGACAGTGTTTTCGAGGGTGAAAGGGAGTGACGAGAGTCTGCGGGAAGTCAGTGGGGGAGCCGGCCGGTCGAAAGAGAGAGAGGAGAGCGAGTGAGCAGCGAGAAAACAACCGGGAGGACGAGCTGGAGGAAAAGAGAAACATCAAATCAGCGGCCTGGAGAATCTCTGCCCGGGAGCCCAGCGTTTGACCTGGCCTGACCTGGAGAGAAGGAAAGACCACGAAAGCAGAGCAAAGTCTCCAGAAGCGGAGACGGAGAGGACCAGGGAGAGTCATTCACCTGCAAACCAGAGTTACACAACTTCCGTTCATTTTGAAGAAAGATTAAGATTTCATTTTGGTACTTGAACTGTGTAAATAGATCGGGACTGTAAATATAGTTTTCACTGAAGCGAAGAAACATTTTCCTCCTCACAGTTCACATGTAAAATCGAGGGGCTGCATTTCTGATTAAAAGACGTTTGATTTCAAAACAAAACCTAGAAAAAAAGGGATCATTACTTTCTGGACTTGTTATACTTTCGCTTGAACGGTTATTTTTTCAAAAGACACATTTTCTTTATTTTTGAAAAACGCAACCAGGACTTGTACTTTATTATTATTATTTTGAGTTGGGATCCCTAGTTTAGTATCGAGCTCTTAAAAGGTGGTACCACATATATCTGAAAAAAGATTTGTGTTTGTGAAAGAATGTATTTTGTTATTTTCTATATCGTGTGCATGTAAAATTGAAAAAAGGGTAAAGAAGGGGAAAGAAAAGTCTGGTTGTTTGCAAATTGTCTGCAAAATACACAATTCTAACCATTTCCTTCTCAAATTCAACTTTAGTAAATAAATGTAATATTTGTTTTGCCATAATTATTGTTGTTTATTTTAAGTGAAAATTAGAGGTTGGGGGTTATAATAATTTACACTGCTTACCACGTTATTGTTTCTGGTCCACATTTTTCTAGTATGGTAATTAACTGTGCCCAGTTGTATCGTTAACCCATGCTAGTGGAGGCACCGCGCTATGTTTTTTTTCGCACCCTAATTATCCCTTTTTCTCTATGCAATTGTGTTGATTCCTTTAATGCCACTATCTCAACGGCTTTCACCAGCCAAAACATCTAAAAGGACCAGGTCCCATATCTCTCCCCTAGTACGGTGTGGCACCTATTAAAAGTACCGTGTGGAGAAGTGGGGTTTCATATATATACACACCGATCAGCCATAACATTATGACTACTGACAGGTGAAGTGAATAACACTGATAATCTCGATAGTGTCAGTGGGTGGGATATATTAGGCAGCATGTGAACATTTTGTACAATGGACACCTAACGAGCACGATGGGGCGAATGGGCTCCTCTCGATTGTGCGCTTTCTTATTTTCTTATGTTTTAATGTTCTAAAACTTAAACACAAAGACTTGGATAAAACGTAATAGTTTTACATATAAACATCACACATAACATTTTCAGAGCAGAAACATTGCATTTATAATTAACATTTTAGTATTTTTCAAGTGCATATACAGAAACATGAAAATACAGTACAAAATATACTTTAAGCAATAAGCTGTGTAAACTGGTGTAAGATATGCACATATCTTAGCAGACGTATATTATTATAAAAGATTAAACTGTTTTAAAATTAGTATAAAAATAAAATATAACATTATGCAACGTGAAGCGCTTTGAAATGGTCTGTTACAGCTGCGTATATCAATGCAGAAAACACGCTTTTCAACACTACAGTGCATTTGCCACAGTCTGCCTTTCCACACTGTGTGCGGACATCAACAGGGCAGATTGTGCTGCATTTTGCAGCCTGGCAGTGTCTTTATTCTGTGTGCCCGTGGCCAGCGCTGGCTGAAGGGTGAGGGGCATCTTCTCAGTCCTGTATAGATACTGAATTGTAGTGCCATCAGCAGCACATAAATGCTAACAACAGCCAAGAGCTTTATCACCTGTGATTCTTCAATTGTGTATATTTTGTGACATCTGCTAATAACATCACTAATAATATATTAATATATGATGTGTAGAAATGCACATGTTATAATTCTTTCACAATTACTGATTTTATTGAAGCCCAGATTGTCAGCTGTATTATATCCAACATAGCCTACCACATAATTGCTGGTCTGGAGATTGAAGAAGACAGTATTTAAAATGTACTAATATGTTACAAGTTTTATGGCTGAAAAGCCATATAGGTATTTAATTCCTATATTTTGTAACACATGAGAACGGATATGCGGGAGAAGTTCATATATGCAGAGATATTTACATTTGAATTGCAAAAGCTGCACAAAAAGCAGCTATGGTGGTGCGAGTGTTAACAGTGCTCAAACCAAAATAAACAGACGTACAAAAATGAATCCCAATATTTAAAGTAGCCAACCTGCAAACTCCAGCCGTGTCCCGTTGCCAAACAGGATCTGCCCACATGTGGCCACAGCACAGTAGTAAGTCCCAGCGTCAGAGGAGCGGAGGTTCCTCTTGGGGAGCTCATAGACACAGCCCTGTGCAGGAAGCCCAGGCTCAGAGCTGCTCTCACACGGATCACTCCTGTTCCCATGGGTGTAAATGAGTCCTGGAAGGGCTTCTCCTGAGCCATGCCTGAACCAATGAACACTGTGCTCTCCTGCACAGGTCTCAGTGTGTATTGTACACTGCAGAGTCACACTGTCTCCTGGCTGGACGGGGACAGACGCCGGCTGCTGCTCCACTCTCCTGCTGACGGACCCTGAGACTGAATCAGTAAAGTATGGGTTTATAAAAATGTATTAAAAAGTACTATTATATAAATTTGAGCTGAATATTTCTACAATCTGTAAAACACTATTTAGCTGGATATTAGACTTTTCATCTTTATTTAGTTTTGCTTCAGATTCATTGTTGAAACCTGGATGATGGTTATTATCGTGAGATTGAAATCTTAATTATACAGAATAAATGGACCTGCACTGCAACCTGTCCAAACATGTACAGAGTTAGAAACACGTATTCTCTACTCAACAGAGGCCGTTGCAGCATTGCTCAATGGTCTTACCTTTCAGTAACAGCAGAGTCCCATTCCCACAAGCCACCCCTCGGTACATGAAGGCTGCACAGTAATACACGGCCACGTCTGAAGAGCGAATGTGCGAAATCTGGAGGTCGAAGCTTTTGCTCGTGTTCTGCACTGTGAAGCGACCGTCTTTAAACTCATCCTGGAGCTCCATCTCCTGTGAGTACTTAGACAGCGTCGCTATGGATCTGGGCATCTGGCCGACGTCCTGCTTCAGCCAAGCCAGTGTCATCGTACGCGTGTGGCGAATCGAGCAGAGCAGAGTTACGGAGCGGCCGATCGGCACAGTCACGGAGGACTGGGGCTGAGAGACCACGTCTGCAGCTGCGACTGGAGCAAGCACACGAAACACCCCATGAGACACTCGCTGTCTGAACCAGCCTTTCTCACTGCGACCCTGTTCAGTGCAGCCTGATTAATACGTGTCTTGCAAAATATATAATTTACTCCACCAGCCTTTACTTTCAACAGAGTAAAAATAACAGCATTTAACCTGAAATAAAGATGTAAAGATACTTATAGACTGTGTAACAAGTGTGGTATGATACATAATCGATGTACTTACGTCAGGTTAAAAGAAACACAAGTAAACTGCAGAACCAGGCTGTTGTAGACATTGCTCTCGTACAAGGAAGATTTTTCTCTTCAAGCTGTTCAAGACAAATGTTTCTGAGCTTCTCTGTGATGTGAGGTGCTGACAAAGAGCTTCATTTCATCAAGTCAAATGCAATCGCTTGTTTGGAAATGAAGGGAGGGGTCAGTGCTGTCACTGATCTCTGAGATCTGACGGAAACCGTGATCATTCAGTCCACAAAATGCAGTTCTGGTAAGAAACATAAGTCAGGGTCTTAAGCAGACTTTTAACACAATTATTAGGAAAGACCACCAAATGAAGCAAAGACTGAGATCAAAACATAATGTCACAGTGATTATTAATCTCCACTAATCAGACACAACCTCGGACTGTTTTCTCTGTATGGAAGCCTACAGAGTTCCTCCTAAGTTACGAAATGTATCAATATTAAAGTACAAATACACATTGACGGATCATAATTAACACGATTCTTTATAAAATAATGATTATATGTTTGTTATTTTACCGCAGAGACACAGAGTCCCCGAGCGAGGCTGTCAGAGGGAGTCCAGGCTGCAGCAACCGGGACACCATTACACCTGCAACACAGCCTTCTTCCCTAGAGACCTCAGAGTCAATTTGGTATGGGGGCTGTGTGAAGTGAACTAGAGTGACTGACCCAGGGGGTGTGGTGAAGTTTAAAGGAAGGACACATTTTCCACTGCGAGAGCTCTGTGTCATTCTGTAAACTCTGTAAACATTTCCGAATGAGTAAGTGTATGTTTAGCTATGCATGTCTGGTTTATAGGACAGAATCTGTTTTGTTAAATTAATTAATTATTATGATTAAGGTTTGATCTTAGCTTCCTTAAATGAAATGTCTTTATCACCAGTGCTGTGTAGTGTCTCAGCATCAGGAGTGAAGATCTCTGAGGTGGAGGTGAAGAGGAGGATGGAGTGATCAACGGTGTCAAATGCTGCGGAGAGGTCAAGGAGGATGAGGACTGAGGAGAGGGAGGCCGCCCGAGCACAGCTGAGGAAGTCAGTGACTGCCAGGAGAGCCGTCTCAGTGGAGTGAGCTGTGCGGAAGCCGGATTGCAGAGGATCAAGGCGTGAGTGTTGGGACAGAAAGCCAGAGAGCTGACGGTGGACAGCACGCTCAAGGGTCTTTGAGAGGAAGGGGAGTAGGGAGACAGGGCGCCAAGGGTTGGTTTCTTGAGCAGTGCGATGACAGCAGCTTGTTTAAATGCAGAGGGGAAACAGCCAGAGAGGAGGGAGGAGTTGAGGAGGGAGGAGATCAGGAGCGGTCACTTGGAGGAGGTGAGAAGGGAGAAGGTCCAGTGCACACATTGTAGGTTTGTGACGGAGGAGAGCGGAAACATCAGAGTCTGAGAGAGCTGAGAATTAAGAAAAGGAAGCTTGGTAGGTGGGAGGTTTGGGTGTGATGGGAGAGGAGGGGGGACTGTTGAAGAGCCTGCGGATGTCTGCAATCTTAGAGGAGAAGAAGGAGGCGAAATCATCAGCAGTGAGAAATGAGGGAGGAGGAGGGGGAGTGGGGGCAAGGAGGGAGGAGAAAGTGGAGAAGAGTTTGCAGGGGTTGTTGACAGTGGATTCAAAGAGTGATTGGAAGTAAGACTTCTTGACTGAGGTGAGAGAGGACGAGAATGTGGACAGTAGAGAGCGGTAGAGTTCGAGGGCAGCTGGGAGTTTGGTCCTTTTCCACTTCTGTTCGGCGGCACGCAGACTAGTTCGGGTTGCGCGGAGAACAGCAGAGAGCCAAGGCTGAGGAGGGAAAGGACGGGCAGGACGAGACGTGAGAGGACAGAGAGAGTCAAGGGAGGAGGTGAGGGAGGAGAACTAAGAGGAGGTAGCACAGTTGACAGATAGATGGGAAAAACAGTCAATGGAAGGTAAGAGAGTGAGGGCAGTGGAGGCAAGGGTGGAGGGGGAGACAGAGCGGAGATTACGGCGGAAGGTGACAGAGGGAGTGGGTGGAGTCGGGAGGGAGGGGAGGGAAAGGAAGAAGGAAATGAAGTGGTGGTCCAAGATGTCCATGGGTGTCACGGAGAGTGTTGAAGGGGAGCAGCCTCTAGAGAAGATGAGGTCTAGCTGGCAGCCGGCCCTGTGAGTGGGGGGAGATGGGGAGAGAGAGAAGTTGAAGGAGTGAAGGAGAGGAAGAAATCCGGTACAGTGGGATGGGTTGGAGAGGTGGATGTTGAAGTCTCCCAGGAGGATGGTAGGTGAGGACAGTGAGGGGAGGGAGGAGAGAAGAAAGTCGAGTTCATCCAGGAAGGAGGCGAGTGGACCAGGGGGACAGTAGAGAACTAGAAGGAAGAGGTGAGAGGGAGAGGTGATTTCCACTGCATGGAATTCAAAGCTGTAGGTCGAGATAGAGGAGAGAGAGAGGGGGACAGAGAAGGGGAGAGCAGGAGCCCTGTTCCTCCTCCCCGCCCGGTAAGATGAGGGGAGTGGGACAGGACAAAGAGAGAGGATAAGGCAGCAGGGGTGGTAGAGTTGTCTGGGGAGATCCATGTCTCGGTGAGAGCGAGGAAATCCAGAGACTGGTGGGAGGTGAAGGCGGAGATGAAGTCGGCCTTGTTGGAAGCTGAGTGGCAGTTCCACAGGCCTCCAGAGAGTGGAGTAGTAGGGAGGGAGGAGGAGGGGAGAGGCAGAGAGATGAGGTTGGAGGGATTAGGGAAGCAATGGTGTGCAGCTGCACACCGAGAAGACTGAGAGAGCAGGACAGGAATCAAAGAGATCATCATGGTTCCCTGTTGTTGCTGTGCGGCGTCTCCTCGCAGTCTTTTCCTTCCTAGAGTCCCCGCAGCTAGAGTCCCCGCCCTTTGGAGACGGGGCCCTTCGGAAGGGGGACACTGGAGGCTGCTGGTACTGACTGCTGCCGCAGGGGTCCAGGGGGCTGTTAAATACGACACCTGTAACTAATTAAGACTGCGCAACTGCCTCCCACGCAGGACTGCTAATAGCACAATTACTGGCCGTTTAATATCTGAATACAGACAAAGACATTGCCAGACACACGCAGTTACAATGAACAATAGCTCGTAGTAATGCTAAATAAATGCTAAATAATCACAGCCTGCAATGTAACGCTTCTGTTTTACAGAAAGTGTGTGTCGAGTGTGCTAAGTTGTTAAATTACCTAACAAACAGTTGATGCTCTTACTACAAAACAGGTGCAAGATATATAACACGTAGCTAAACAAGTAACCACATAAACAATCAATGTAACTCTTAACTAAACTAGGAAACAGGAGAGAAAAACACTTAACTGTGGCGACTTAAGCATCTCCTCAGCTGGCTTGCCCGAGTGTCCAGTGGAGTGGACAGATGTCCATTGGCAAGGGATTATAAGATCCCTCTGTTTCCTGCCAATGATCTGTGCCTCTTACAGTAAAGTCATGCTATTTTGAATCAGCATCAGAGTGCCGGCCAACCGTCTCACTGAGCTCCGTATGCCCGTGTTCTGCACTACCTGAGCAGTGCCCTGTTTTCATGACATATATCTGCTGGAAAAGCACTATTCTTGTGAATGGATTTTTACAGACAGCAGCAAAACAGAAATAAGGAGGACAGGAAAAACACACTTTTTTAAATATATTTTTTATTCAAATCTAGAGAATGACAAAGTCAAATGTCTAAAATGTGCCATGACAGATAAAGACAAGTCTGTTCCTGTGGTCATTTGTTCAGATCCCCCTGGTGGATAAAGTGGGTCCACTCAAGTTAGTGGAAGCAGAAAGATCTCAATGGATAAAGGGACTTTATTATTACTTTTAGTATTAAGGTAAGGTTTCAGGTTAGGATTAAGATTTGCTGGATGTAATGGTCATGGAACCTCAGACTCGACCTCACAGAGCCTTCACAGGGCTCTGAGCTCGGCCCAACACTCTCAGCAAGGCGGTAAAAGAGCCAGGCTGCCCAGAGCTCATCTGTAGGGCGTGGCAGTGGTGCACCAATCACACTGCTTTATAAAATAAATATATTAGAGATGGACCATCATTGAGCCCAATTAGAATAACAGTTCATAACAGGTCAAGCACCACAGGGGTCAAATGAAGACAGATACTCAAAAGGCTGATATTTATACCAGGATTTCAGGCCATCTAGGGGTACAATAATCCCATTAGTAGAGGAGGGGGGCTTGTTTTAAATTATTCTTAGGTTCTGCATGTCTGAAGGAGTTCCTTTCTTGACACACAGAGACATCGAAAGTGTCTGCAGCGCTGAGGGACGGCTTTCATTTTCTGTGGTGATATCTGACGTCAGTGTAGACCACCCCATCCACCTGCTCTCGCTCTCTCCTCCTCTGCTTGTGCTTCCTTCCTCTCTGACCGAGCTCAACGGTCGTGTAGGTCACCTCAGCGTCCTGCAGCAGAGAAAACAAAGACCAGCTCAGACTCTTCATCCTGTGTTTCAACAGCTGTGCAAGTGTGTGACACACGGTGGCCAAATAGTGTACACAAACACACGGGCTTTGACGTGGTCAGTGACATTGTACAGTGTTACCTGACTGCTTGTGATCTCGGCAGATGTGGGGAGGGAGAAATCTTCTGCTATCTGACAAAGATCTAGAGAGAGAGAGAGAGAGAGAGAGAGAGAGAGGCAGGCAGTAAGGCCAATTCTGTGTAATAGTTTTTCTACCCTGCCCTCTTCAGGTACATTTTAAACTAGCAAACAGGAAGCCATTAGAAAGTTGTAACAGATCATCACACAGGTTCCCATGTTCGTCTGCTCAACAGCTACGATGGCTGAGACAACGAGCTCGCCTGCACGCCGGGCAGCCCTGTGCCGAGACCACACCCTGAAGGCCAGGACAGCAAGGAGCGCGAGAGACACCAAGCCCAGCCCGGCCAGCGCCCACACAGCCACAACACCAGCGCCGGCCAACCAGGATCCTGCTGCTCCAGCGCAAAGTTTCAATCAGACTCGTGTTTAAGAAAACAAATCATTATATGACCTGCTTTATTTCTATTGTTTTCTCATTGATTCTTTATGCTTAGTTACACTAATTACACTTAGTTATTCTAATAAGAAACTGTCCATCTGTGTCTTCTCTTATACCATGGTAAATCTGCATGGTAACTAGGCAGTTTTCCTCTGGCTGTACTGTACCATGCATCTACTTTGCCAGGGTTTTCTGTAGTGAGTATCATGGTTTGCTATCCTGTACTTCTGTACCTTTACCATGATTTCACTTTGCTTCCATATATTTTACTACAGCTGCAGCAGACAGCATTAATAAGGGTTTGTCAGAAAATGAAGCTGATAAAACTGTTCTCCTTCATTTAGAACATCTGAGATTCGTCAGATGAAAGTTGATCTCATGAATTTATATAGTATATGTGTATTAACGTATGTACATTATAAGATATCATAAAATATAATTCACAAAAACTGTAACTGCTATATTGTTATACAAGTTGCAACTGTGGATTGAATAAGGATTTCTCAGCTCAGCACAGACTCGGATGTCTGTGGCTGTACAAGAAAACAAAGAAGAAAAGTGATACTTTTTTTTGAAAAACCTCAAACATTTGGAATTTAAATGTTTCATAAAGTAGCTTAAAAAATTGCAGTGGAGCTAGAATATTTAAAGCAGCCTACCTGCATACTCCAGCCATGTCCCGTTGCCAAACAGGATCTGCCCACATGTGGCCACAGCACAGTAGTAAGTCCCAGCGTCAGAGGAGCGGAGGTTCCTCTTGGGGAGCTCATAGACACAGCCCTGTGCAGGAAGCCCAGGCTCAGAGCTGCTCTCACACGGATCACTCCTGTTCCCATGGGAGTAAATGAGTCCTGGAAGGGCTTCTCCTGAGCCATGCCTGAACCAATGAACACTGTGCTCTCCTGCACAGGTCTCAGTGTGTATTGTACACTGCAGAGTCACACTGTCTCCTGGCTGGACGGGGACAGACGCCGGCTGCTGCTCCACTCTCCTGCTGACGGACCCTGAGACTGAATCAGTAAAGTATGGGTTGGTAATTTTTACACATTTCTACAATCTGTAACACTCTATTTAGCTGGATTTTAGACTTTTCATCTTTATGAATTTAGTTTTGCCTCAGATTCATGGTTGAAAACCTGGATGATGATTATTATCGTGAGATTGAAATCTTAATTATACAGAATAAATGGACCTGCACTGCAACCTGTCCAAACATGTACAGAGTTAGAAACACGTATTCTCTACCCAACAGAGGCTGTTGCAGCATTGCTCAATGGTCTTACCTTTCAGTAACAGCAGAGTCCCATTCCCACAAGCCACCCGTCGGTACATGAAGGCTGCACAGTAATACACGGCCACGTCTGAAGAGTGAATGTGCGAAATCTGGAGGTCGAAGCTTTCGCTCGTGTTCTGCACTGTGAAGCGACCGTCTTTAAACTCATCCTGGAGCTCCATCTCCTGTGAGTACTTAGACAGCGTCGCTATGTATCTGGGCATCTGGCCGACATCCTGCTTCAGCCAAGCCAGTGTCATTGGATGGGTCTTGAAGACGGAGCAGTGCAGAGTGACCGAGTCTCTGAGCTGCGCAGTCACTGAGAGCTGGGGCTGAGAGACCACATCTGTGAGAAGCACACCTGGGAGACACAGGACACCCACAGCACTGCACCATAATCTGCAGCTCTTTATGGGAGGCTGTGCATGAACCCACACAACAGAAATACAACTCTGGGGACGCCAGAGGGGTGGACCCACGTGCGGGGCACAGGGGAGAGTCAGAAGGGGCAAGAAGTCCAAGCCAGTAAACAGAAACAATCAGGCTGAGACAGAGTTTGTAGTCAGGAAACAGGCTGGGGGGTCAAGCGATTAGACAAACAGGCCTGGAGAATCCAAGAATCAGTAGTCAGTAAGGAAAACATAGGACTGGTACACAAAGAGGCAAACACTGGGAGTGAATGCTCAGAAATTTAACACCAGGCAAAACAAAACTTCACAGCATATGAGTGCAACAAAGTGATATATACATACATATTAGGGTCAGAGGAAGGCAGTTGTCAGTGGCTGTAAGTGCTGGACCAATGAGAGACTGGGGTTGCTGGAACATGGTGGTGAATAATGGAATGTTTGGGATGCTGTTTAGAATTCGGGAGATAGTGGGGGGGAATATATGACAGATAGAGAGATACATTGATTTAATCAGGTAATATTCTGCATGCTAAAAGAGCAGTGAATAGTTTTGGCTCACCTGTGTTGCTCTGTAACTCATTCCCCAGCAGCAGCAGCTCTCCACAGACCTGCACCATGGGGGCCAGGGCTGCTTTGCTGTCCCCGGGGGCTCTGTATGCACACTGCCTGTCGGAGCGCTCTGTCTGGGCACTGGAGAGCCTCCCTGTGGGACTGTGTCGGTCCATGTACACGATTCCTAACAGGGCGTCTCCAGAGCCATCCCCCACCCAGAACACGCTGGAGGACTCTGCTTGTGTGAAGCCGTACAGTCTAACCGGCAGGTTGGGATGGACCCTGGACTGCCAGGACTCAGAAACAAGTGCTGGCCCTATTGTGCCAATGTCATCTCCTTTAAACAATCATAACAATATATATTTTTAGATTGTGTTCATTATCAGCAGCAATTCTAGAAAAAAGTCGAGTTCCTCCCAAGTTCAGAAGATTTGCGAGACACATTTTTGCAGTTTGCAGCTTATTTTGTATTATGTTTAATAGATTATTAATATGTACTTTATAAAGCATTGATACATTATACATTTGTTATAACATTTGTTATAGAAATACATGGAAAGTCAAACTGGTAGCTACAAACTGTCCCTCTTATAAATCATATATCATCTAAAAATGTACAATAATGTATTAGGGATGTGTCAAAGCAGTAGTGAAGTTTGCTTTATGACCTGTTCATAAATTATTTGAAACTGTCCATTTGACCTTGTGAACATTGCAAGCATTTCTATAACTGCTATGATTAATGCTTTATAAAGTATATATTAATCATATATTACATATTTATAAATCATGAATAAAACATTAAGCATCTTATTATAAATTGTTACAATATAAAGATTGTCACTTATATTGTCATACAATCCGTTCTACGACTCCTGACTTCCGATTAACTGTTTAATTTTTTTTTTAATTGCAGAAATATGTTCAAGTAAAGGATCATCCTAAAAAGAATTACCTTACTCTATATACATTCATTGTCTTTTGCTAGTTATTAATATCTCCATTAATATCTTGCTTTTCAGAAAAACAAGTACATTGTGTTCTGGGGCAAGAAGCTTCAAAAATGTTCCTCCTGAAGTACATGTAAATTAATAAACAGGAATAATCAGAAACAGATATTTTCTTGCTGAATGTATTACAGTAAAGTATATCAAAATGTCTATTTTGTGATTACATGTATTTACATGGGAATTTTCAAATGGTCACTGTAGACCAAAATGCCTTTCTTTTATTCTGAAAGCACTGTATTTTTTAAATAAAAAAGAGACAGTATACATCAGAAAAAAAGCATGTTCTCTATATTTATTTCCCTGTTAAACATAGTTTAGTAAAACTATATGAATGTATTGTATATTTAAAAACTAAACTTTTAATATGCTGCAAACACTATACATTCAGCAATATTGGAAGCAAATCTGCTGTTTCATTCTCAATCCACGTATTTTATTTAAAATATTTTCACATAAAAAAAAAATGAAATTAACTTCAAGTTCAGCTGGAACAGAAATCACAAGACAGAGGCAAACAGACAGAAGCATTGTCCAAACCAGTCTGTCTGATTGGTTCAGGAGCGTCCAATCCCAACCCATCAGGATGTCACAGTCTTCCAGGTTGTCCCTCAAGTACCTGATCAGATCGTTTGCTCAACTGGAATTTAATACACTTCATATTTGATTTAATAATGTAAGACCTCATGCGACTGAAGGCAACTTTGCTTAATAGAAATATTAATTATAGTATAGTATGGTTTAGCCCAGCCCTGCCCAGTCCAGGACAGCAATGAACAGAGACAGGCCGGGCCTGTCTGCTCCCTGCTGTGTGGGTCACAGTGCTGGACTGGAGTGACGTGTGAACTGTGCTGTCCGGTCCGACAACAATTTAACTAGAAGAAACAAAACTGGACAGTGTTTCATATCATTTATTTGTATTTTGTATTAAATAATGAGTGATTTCCTTACATCAGTAAATATGTGCCTGTGGACAGAGGCTCACTGACTCAGATTAAAAAGACATTCACACAGGAAACAAAATCAGACTAAACCAGCAGAGCACCCAGAACCTACACTCACACCCACACTCACACCCACACCCACACCCAGCACCTACACTCACACCCACAACCAGCACCCACACCCAGCACCCAGCACCTACACTCACACCCAGCACCTACACTCACACTCACACCCAACACCCACACCCACACCCACACCCAGCACCCACACCCAGCACCCACCACCTACACTCACACTCACACCCACACCCAGCACCCACACCCAGCACCCACCACCTACACTCACACTCACACCCACACCCAGCACCTACACTCACACTCACACCCACACCCAGCACCTACACTCACACTCACACCCAGCACCTACACCCACACCCAGCACCTACACTCACACTCACACCCAGCACCCACACCCAGCACCTACACTCACACCCAGCACCTACACCCACACCCAGCACCTACACTCACACCCAGCACCTACACTCACACTCACACTCACACCCAACACCCACACCCACACCCACACCCAGCACCCACCACCTACACTCACACTCACACCCACACCCAGCACCTACACTCACACTCACACCCACACCCAGCACCTACACTCACACCCAGCACCTACATTCACACTCACACCCAGTACATACACTCACACCCAGCACCTACACTCACACCCAGCACCTACACTCACACTCACACCCAGCACCTACACCCACACCCACACCCAGCACCTACACTCACACCCAGCACCTACACTCACACTCACACCCAGCACCCAGCACCTACACTCACACCCAGCACCTACACTCACACTCACACCCAACACCCACACCCACACCCACACCCAGCACCCACCACCTACACTCACACTCACACCCACACCCAGCACCTACACTCACACTCACACCCACACCCAGCACCTACACTCACACTCACACCCACACACACACCCAGCACCTACACTCACACCCAGCACCTACACCCACACCCAGCACCTACACTCACACCCAGCACCTACACTCACACTCACACTCACACCCAACACCCACACCCACACCCACACCCACACCCAGCACCCACCACCTACACTCACACTCACACCCACACCCAGCACCTACACTCACACTCACACCCACACCCAGCACCTACACTCACACCCAGCACCTACATTCACACTCACACCCAGTACATACACTCACACCCAGCACCTACACTCACACCCAGCACCTACACTCACACTCACACCCAGCACCTACACCCACACCCACACCCAGCACCTACACTCACACCCAGCACCTACACTCACACTCACACCCACACCCAGCACCTACACTCACACCCAGCACCTACACTCACACCAAGCACCTACACTCACACTCACACCCAGCACCCACACCCAGCACCTACACTCACACCCACACCCAGCACCTACACTCACACCCAGCACCAACACTCACACTCACACCCACACCCAGCACCTACACTCACACTCACACCCAGCACCTACACTCACACTCACATCCACACCCACACCCAGCACCTACATTCACACTCACACCCAGTACGTACACTCACACCCAGCACCTACACTCACACCCACACCCAGCACCTACACTCACACCCACACCCAGCACCTACACTCACACCCAGCACCTACACTCACACTCACACCCACACCCAGCACCTACACTCACACCAAGCACCTATATTCACACCCACACCCAGCACCTACACTCACACTCACACCCAGCACCTACACTCACACCCACACACACACCCAGCACCTACACTCACACCCAGCACCTACACTCACACTCACACCCAGCACCTACACTCACACTCACACCCAGCACTCACACCCAGCACCTACACCCACACCCACACCCAGCACCTACACTCACACCCAGCACCTACACTCACACTCACACCCACACCCAGCACCTACACTCACACCCAGCACCTACATTCACACTCACACCCAGTACATACACTCACACCCAGCACCTACACTCACACCCAGCACCTACACCCACACCCACACCCAGCACCTACACTCACACCCAGCACCTACACTCACACTCACACCCACACCCAGCACCTACACTCACACCAAGCACCTACATTCACACCCACACCCAGCACCTACACTCACACCCACACACACACCCAGCACCTACACTCACACCCAGCACCTACACTCACACTCACACCCAGCACCTACACTCACACTCACACCCAGCACCTACACTGACACTCACACCCACACCCAGCACCTACACTCACACTCACACCCACACCCAGCACCTACACTCACACCCAGCACCTACACTCATACTCACACCCCCACACCCAGCACTCACCCCCACACTCACACACTCACCCCCACACTCACACTCACACCCCCACACCCAGCACTCTGCCCCACACACACACACACACACCCACACTCACACCCTTACATCCAGCACCCACACCCACACTCACATCCAGCACCTACACTCACACCCACACCCACACCCACACCCAGCACCTACACTCACACCCAGCACCTACACTCACACTCACACCCAACACCCACACCCACACCCACACCCAGCACCCAGCACCTACACTCACACTCACACCCACACCCAGCACCCAGCACCTACACTCACACCCACACCCAGCACCCACACCCAGCACCCAGCACCCACACCCACACCCACACTCACACTCACACCCACACCCAGCACCCACACCCAGCACCCAGCACCTACACTCACACTCACACCCAGCACCCACACCCACACGCAGCACCCACACCCACACCCAGCACCTACACTCACACTCACACCCAGCACCTACACTCACACCCAGCACCTACACTCACACTCACACCCACACCCACACCCAGCACCTACATTCACACTCACACCCAGTACATACACTCACACCCAGCACCTACACTCACACCCAGCACCTACACTCACACTCACACCCAGCACCTACACCCACACCCACACCCAGCACCTACACTCACACCCAGCACCTACACTCACACTCACACCCAGCACCTACACTCACACCCACACCCAGCACCTACACTCATACTCACACCCATCACCTACACTCACACCCAGCACCTACACTTACACTCACACCCAGAACCCACACTCACACCCAGCACCTACACTCACACTCACACCCAAACCCGCTCCCACACCCACAACCATTACCCAGCACCCACACCCACACCCACACCCAAACCCGCTCCCACACCCACACCCACACCCACACTCACACCCACACCCACACTCACACCCAGCGCCCAGCGCCCAGCACTCACACCCACAGCCACACTCACACTCACACCCCCACACCCAGCACCCACACTCACATATACCCACACTCACACCCACACCCCCACACCCAGCACTCACCCCCACACTCACCCCCACACTCACACTCACACCCCCACACCCAGCACTCTGCCCCACACACACACACACACACCCACACCCCCACATCCAGCACCCACACCCACACTCACATCCAGCACCTACACTCACACCCACACCCACACCCACACCCAGCACCTACACTCACACCCACAACCAGCACCCACACCCAGCACCCAGCACCTACACTCACACCCAGCACCTACACTCACACTTACACCCAACACCCACACCCACACCCAGCACCCACACCCAGCACCTACACTCACACTCACACCCACACCCAGCACCTACACTCACACTCACACCCAGCACCTACACTCACACTCACACCCAACACCCACACCCACACCCAGCACCCACACCCAGCACCCAGCACCTACACTCACACTCACACCCACACCCAGCACCCAGCACCTACACTCACACTCACACCCACACCCAGCACCCACACCCAGCACCCACACCCACACTCACACTCACACCCACACCCAGCACCTACACCCAGCACCCAGCACCTACACTCACACTTACACCCAGCACCCACACCCAGCACCTACATTCACACCCACACCCAGCACCTACACTCACACCCAGCACCAACACTCACACTCACACCCACACCCAGCACCTACACTCACACTCACACCCACACCCACACCCAGCACCTACATTCACACTCATACCCAGTACATACACTCACACCCAGCACCTACACTCACACCCAGCACCTACACTCACACTCACACCCAGCACCTACACCCACACCCACACCCAGCACCTACACTCACACCCAGCACCTACACTCACACCCACACCCAGCACCTACACTCACACCCACACCCAGCACCTACACTCACACTCACACCCAGCACCTACACTCACACCCACACCCACACCCAGCACCTACACTCACACTCACACCCAGCACCTACACTCACACCCAGCACTCACACCCAGCACCTACACTCACACTCACACCCACACCCAGCACCTACACTGACACTCACACCCAGCACCTACACTCACACTCACACTCACAACCAGCACCTACACTCACACACAGCACCTACACTCACACCCACACCCAGCACCTACACTCACACCCAGCACCTACACTCATACTCACACCCAGCACCTACACTTACACTCACACCCAGAACCCACACTCACACCCAGCACCTACACTCACA